>NW_015636045.1:126713-143135 GCF_001515625.1 Sinocyclocheilus rhinocerous | reverse complement strand
AGTTTCGCGGCTGAAGTTTACAGTCTGCTCATCACCCCATGGAAGAGAGGGGCGGGGTCAGCAGAGCTCATTAGCATTTAAAGCAGCATGGACTAGAACGGCGTGCTGAAAACAGAGCTGATTTTGACAGGGTAAAAAGGGTGTTTTTTACACTACCATTGAGGAATTTTAACCAAAGTATGTTATAGACTTTTCATTAAGACCCTAAAGAAATAATCATATAAACTTGTGGAAAATGGGCATCTTAAGACCCCTTTAAGAATATCCTGGCCACTCTTTCAATATACTACGAGTATATACACAACCGTTCAAATTAATGTCTTTACTGTCACTTTTGATCAATTTAACGCATCCTTGCTGAATAAAATCATTCTTGATTGACTCCTAAAATCTTGATATTCACCGTTGCTCTTCTTGCTGCATTCATGACACTTCATGAGAGAAGTACAATGCTATTTCCTAAACAAATGATTTTGATGATGAAATGATGAGTTAATGAATCAGTTCAGAAAATCAGTCTGAATTATTTGTTTATAAATCAGACTGATCCATTTTGCTAGCTTAACTTATTTACTCAAACGCTGACTCAAGTATTTTTTGTATTTTTTTATTTTGTGTTCCACAAAAGAAAAAAAGTCATACATGTCTGGATTATATATGGGTGAATAAATAATGGCACAATTATAATTTGTATGGGTGAACTCTCTTTAAGATGATGGAAACAATACTTGCTGTAAAAGCATCTTTAACAAGTCTTTAACCTTTGCTGCACATATTTTTATTCAAAGACCCACCACACTTGGACGCAGTATCTCGTTCCCTACTCAGGGAACCATGGTTACATAAGTAACCTGAGACGTTATGTTTGTACTGATCCCATGGCTGAATGGCAGAACTTTTCATTCGTTCAGACATCAGTTCGTCTCCGCCAGATCATTTGCATGGGCTGGCAGCTGCTCACCTCTGCAGGGCACTTGAGATGCTGTGCATGGCCTCCTCTACCTCCTTCAGCCCTTTTTTAACTTAAGACCAATGGCTCCTATTAAGGATTTAGGCAGGGCTACTGACAAGCCAGTCAATAACAATGTGAGGTTACTTCATTAATGGTCTAATGGCTTATGGACTGAGGGTTGGAAACGGGCCAGTCAGACTGATTCTGGGTCGCAGAAGATGGAAGAAGCTTATCCAAAACCATCTAAGAGTGTGTTCAACGGCTGACGGTTACCTACACACTTTGAATGAGTTTACGAAGGTCTAGGACACCAAGACACACATCCCTCCCTAAATCAGTAGTGACATAGCCTGTTGTTTCCCATTGTTCTTCCTTCTCCAGTAGCTGTGCACAAGTATAAAGGAAGACTCTCAAGGTCTGTGCCAGTCTGTCGGAGGCACATGGCTCAGACTCGCACAAAGGGCTCTTTTATTTTGCCGGTGACCCCAGCAGAGAACTGCCCATCATCCTCTAGCCAAATTAGCATACAGCAATCCATTAGACAGGCCCTGACACACGCAGCGGAAATCCCCAATAGGCCTGATCATAGGGGGACAAGTTCATTATTCATAATGGGAGGACAGAAAAAGAAGGAGAGGGAGGAGAGCATTGTCAGATGTAGGCACGTATATGGCAAAAAGAAATGTACAGTAAGTGACATTATCGGGTGGCATCCCTCATATACAACTATAACACTTCAACAAAATTATCCTTGCTGTACAGTATATATATATATATATATATACTGTATGTATATACATATATAGTATATATATACATCAGTCACCTTTTTGTAAAAAAAGAAAAGGAAGAGGGAAAAAGAAAAACAATTACAGTGATGTGCTATAGTTTTTACTATATAAGTTTTTTTTATTATTATTATTTCTGTGTGTAAAAGTTGATTATTTTGTGCTACTGGGAAGTGGAGGAGGCTATATAAAAAAACTGGGAGTTTATGAATGTAGTTTATAAATTATTTTATGATCACAAGAATGTTTTTTCATATCTGCATGTTAAATGTCCCTTTCCATTGCCGATGACAACAGCTAATATCATAAGTGGCAGTGAACAAATACACATACATTAAGAAGCCATAAATGGAGAGTGAAGTTCTGCTGACGTGTAATGTTAAATGCCAACGTACCATTTAAAATGAAAGGGCAGCAGCATTTCCAGTCTTTGTGGTGCGCCATTCAGACTCATTTAGAAATAAAATGGTCCTTTAGTGTTCTGCACCTGCCAAGAGTTGGACTGGTTAAAGACCTGCAGAAGAACAATAAGAACAGATGAGGATGTAACATTAGCATTTTCCCTTCTCAACATAAGAATAATACACTTTTCTCAGTTGTTTTCTCTCACTCTATGTATGATTTTATTTTAATATCTTATGGTTTCAAACTTTCTTTACTGTATACTGGCAAAAAGGGCTAAATCAAGTTTGACTCAAAGGAAAGGCCATGCTGACCTCCATTGCTGCCCTGACAGTCAAGTACTACATCTTTTCCTGCAGAGAAATGCCATCTCTGAAAGGCTTCCATTTGATTAATATTTATAATGGAAGTCTGACTCTTTTTTTCTCCTCTCCACAGGCTGTTTTATTGTCAGATGGTCACCTCTCTAATTTGGGGGTTGAAAATGATGGTCTCGGTTGTGGCACTTTGCCAGCACAGGCAGTTCCTCTGATGTCGCTGAAGTCCTCAGTAAGTCTCCCTCTCTCTCTCTTTTCATATCAGGCTTGTGCTGCTCAATCCTTGGCAAACCTCTAATCCTCATATTATAAGACACCTGGACAGTCTTACACTGTCTGTCTGCCTAGAACTCTCCAGATTGGTTGCGCTATTTCACACCTTTTCTTTCGCCTGATGTTCAGGCAGCTTTTCTGATATGAATAGCAGTTTCAATGTGGAAATCGTTGGCCCAGCCGGGACCAAATCCATTGATATCTCTTTCTGAGCCAGGACTGCTTGGGAGGGTGTGGGATAGATTTCATGTAAGTGTAAAAATGAGCACAGAGGAGGTGAGGAGAACGAGAGAGGAACTGGCAGAAGTTTGCTGGAATACCTCCATGCCTCATTTACACCTGAGACCCATCACAGGTAATCCAATCACAAGTGGCCAGCACTAAAAACAACTGTAAACGGGGTACAGAATATTTTGCGATTCAATCATGTAAATCACATTCGGAGCAATGTTGTTTTTTAACTAAAACAATTAAAAAGGGTTTCTTTATTGAAAGAAGATATGAATAAAAAAATTAAAAAGTAATAGATGAAAAGCTTAAAAAAAAACACAATTAAAAAATTTAAATGGAAATGAGAAAAGATGCCTTAGCAACTAACTGAAATAGAATAATAGTTGAGGGACTAGATTACTAAAACTCAAAAAAAAAAAAAGCTAAATTGAAATATAAAAAAATATAAAAATGACAAAAGTGCAAATAAAAAACGAAAAAAATGCGAATAAAATTAAAATCTAAATATCTAAATCTAATTAGAAAAATCTATTTTGAAATATTAATAAATAAAAATAGTATACTATATAATAATATAATAGTATAAAAATAATATTGAAATAACAAATTGTGTTCAGTCAGTGCATATATATATATATATAAATTAAAAATTACAAAAGCACAACAAAATTATTAAAATCTAAATAAAATTAAAACTGACAATATAAAAATAAAAGCTAATTCTAAATATTTTACTTAATTTAAATTATATGTGTGCCTTTCTAATGAATATATTTAATGTATATCTGTAATGTATATATATATATTAATCTTTTTAGCTTTATCAACGTGACTTAACATAACAACATAGAGAGTGATTTATGTAGCTGACTAAATCAAAGGTGACTACTAGATCTCCCCTAACCACTTGTGACTGGATCCCACGATGACTGACCAGTTGTGAAGAGGAGGCCATGTTTTCCTCTTGTGGCAAGAGCTGGTGGTCGATGTTTGAGGTTTTACACCACTTGACACACAAAAAAGTCTCAGCTCGATCCCCTTCCCCTCGCGCCTCCATTGGTAATATTCAAAGCTTCACATGGTTGTATTGGCAAGGCTTTTGCTTTCTTCTCTCTATACTGTCATTGGTATATTCAGCTTCAGAAAAAGCTACTCGACCCACTTCAAATAGCCGTTGTGTTCAATTCCCACCTCTCCAAAACAAACCAGAGGTGGCTTTTCAAGCCATATGTCAGCAGTATGAGAAGATGGCTTTTATGTGGTGAAAGCAGTTTAATATTTTGTGAAGGCTTACTGCTGCTGCAGACCGGCTGAATGGCAGTCTGACAATACACTCCCATCCATTCTGCTTCTCAGATCAAGTGCTCGCAGCAGCAACCCTGAGACACATTCACTCGCTCACCCGCCCGCTCTCGGCGGGGTGAGAGGGCGACGTGGCCACCCTGACGGAGGGAGCGAGAACGAAAGCGCAAGAAGGAGAAGGAGAGAGATGTAGAGGTAATGCAGAAGTTTTCGGTGACCTTGGCTACAGAAGATAAGTGTGTTTATATTGCGTGTTCCAGATCCATTACTCACAGAATCTCTGCTGCAGGAGGTTTATGCCTACACCGTACACACAAACACAGACGTTAAGGGTGCAGCGGGCATTGCCCTCCTTTGGCACCACACATATAGTGAGCCCGTTCTCTCCGGCTCGCCACATCTACGTAGAGTTTTCACACTGTTTCTCCTCTCATCTTTATTCCTATTTAAGTCAAAGACAGAAATTCAATGCACAGGGCACGGTGTGGAGCTAAGCTTCACTGGATTTCTCTGTGCAGAAAATGAGATCTAATAATGATTTGCTCACCGTGGACGCTATCAGCACATAAAATCATCCAGGTTAATCAAATGGTTGTTGTGAAGGCCGTTTCTTTCTCTGCAGCGCTAACCCTTGCCGGCACAAGCTGAAAAGATCATTGATTTTTAATCTGCAATGAAAACCTCTTGTCACCCTTGGTTGTTTCTGAAATAATGCTGTTTTCAGTAGTTATACTTTTTCAGGCTCTTCTGGGATGGGCCTGTGGAAATTCTGGCGAGCTTTTGGGACTGCGAGTCTAAATGTTATGAACTTTGCCTTTTGACCACGCTGCGAAACATCACATGAACGAAAGGAAACTCACTTTGTAATTCTGCCGACCTTAGACCTAGCAACCGACATACTGTGCATGATAACAAACAATCAAATAAATGCAAAGTACATGTAATGATATTTTACATGCCTCTGGCTTATATTGATTGCGCGAAAGAGACACGGTACTTAAACAGAATTATTCTACCCAATCTTTCAAGGTTCTGTGATTCCCCTTAAATTAAAATATGTAATCTTTAAACTGAATTTAAAGAAACATTTTCAATATTTAAAAAGCCAATTTCACCACAATGACAGGCTGTCATTAGCAAGACCTTGTGATGTCAATGCAACGGCAAGACAAGAAAACAAGTTTTGAATAAGCCCTTGAATTAAGAGTCACCTGATGAATACAATTTAGCAAACAGAAAATTATTTACACTATATGGAAGAAAACAACTCAATCAAGGTTTGCATCAAAGCTGTAATGAGAATGAATTCAACAAACAACACAAGGACATCTTCTAATATGAATAATGCGGGCCAAAGAAAAAGCAAAGTGTTCTGATACTGGTTTTCTGGAGCGACTTAAAAGAAAGAAGTGAAAGAAGAACGTGGAGAAGACATGCTGGGTCTGGGCGGTGTTCGGCTAAGGCGAGATGATGAAGCATGCTGAGGGGGACAAATGAGACATGCAGAGAAAGGCACAAAGTCTTGAGAAGAGAAGACAGTCGGTTGAGTGTCCTTCATTCCTAAAGTACTGTATCTGCTTACCAGCAGGGATTTCTCTGAGAATGCAATGGATAGAAATAATAAAATAAAAAATCTTTAATACAAAGATGGAAGAAATACATGAAATATAATATGAGATCAAATGATTGTTGGATTTTAAATATTTTTTGTCCCTTTAAACTGTTTTTGTAGTGACACTGTCCAACAATAACACCAGTGGCAGTATCTATTTTACTTTATTTAGCTCATTGTTTTCTCAGTGAGATCCTAAAACAAAGGGTAAATGTGAGGGGAATGGCGATATGCAAACGAAAATTTCTGCTCTATGATTGGCTGACTACCCCTTCAATACGATGACGCCTGACTATATTTAAAACGTCCAAAAATCAACCTAAATGGGTTAAACTGGTGGAAATGGACATACTGATTAAAAAGTAAATAACTCAAACACTCAAATCAACACTTTTAGTCACGTCCAGACCAAAATTATCTTAAAATGACACTGCAGCTTGGTGCTTATTTGCCAAACAAATAAAAATCTACACAGAAAATGTGTTTTACTGCATTATTGTAGCACTCATAACGGACGGACGGACGGACGGACGGACGGACGGACGGACAGACGGACAGACGGACAGACAGACAGACAGACAGACAGATAGATAGATAGATAGATAGATTTTCTTAGTCATTTCCATCACACGCCACTGCTGCTTACCATACAGGACACGACATAACAGAAAAGTTAGGTAGTGTCACTTTGTTGCACTTTAGATGACATTGTTCAATTCTGTAGAACAGTCACGGACGCATGAACATGGCTCTCATGCTGAGGTTTCATAATGGACACACAAAAGAGGAAACCCTGTTGAGAAACGCCTATACCAGAACTCCACTCCCCCTCTTAGAGATAGAGAGAATGGGATGAAGAGAAAAAATGAGAGTGTTTATTCTCAGCGGTGCTTTGCTAATGAAAGAACACATTCTTGTTTTCTTACTGCGTCATTGCGGAACTCAGAGGTTGTGGCGTTGTCACACTCTTTCTTTTTCCACGTCTGTTTGGCGACCCACTATGAAGCATCGCCCGACTTGGTGACAAGGACTGAAGATAAAGCCTCCATAAATGTTCAGTAAATCATCTCCTGACCTTTCCTGACATTGCACACATCGGCACCTGAAATGTTAAAGACAAAAAGGAAGATTGAAACATCCAGTGGCGTGATGAAGTACAGTCTCCGGCCTCCCTCCTCCTCTCTCGTAATCTCTCTTCCATTCTGTCCAACTACGTCGTCTTTTCTTCCTGTCCCCGTACCTGCCTTGCTGTGTAAACGCGTAGGGTGGCGGACATTTTGCATATGCGATCCGTCATAGGGGCAGGATTAATGTTGTTTGCTGGCTTCCAAACACAGCTTGTGGTGCACTGTGGGCGACAGGAAACTTGGCCAAGTCTGGCTGCCGCACGGCTGGGTGGAAAATTAACCCTTGGTGGCGGGAGGCTGGAGGCCGTAGCTCAGGTGTCCTTACATATGTTTGCGGTGTCAGGACAAGCCTGGCTCCGGGGCCCCCTGCAGGGAAAGAGCACTACCAGTGAGTCCAGTGTCAGAGGCCCGGAAGGGAGAGAAGGGGGAGAGGGATGCACCTTGGCACGGAGCACAGTCAATATGCTTCGCTTTTTAAGGCCTCTCTAGCTGCAGATAGTGGAGCCGCTGATAGTTAATCATTATATATATATATGTATGAAACAGATTAATTTGGATGTTTTCACGTCATTTTGGAAGAGAGGCCGGGAGAGAAGAGGAGGTCCAGACCCTGCTGGGACACAGGTGTCTTCGTATCTCCTGCTATGCTAACTCGGAAGATCGCACAGTGGGACTATCACGCCGAATTGCTTATTCCATAATTACGGCTCAGCTTCCTGTAAGAGCACAGAGAATCAGAAACACCCTCATGCATAGCTTTCTCTGCAAATAACATATTACTCATCTGAGAAATTGCAAAGACCTGGTTAGGGTTTTGATGTGGTATGAAATTATTGTTTTTTGACAAGCAAAAATAGACTTCCAGTTCGAATACGGCAGAAATTTGAGAAAGAGGCAAGATAAACATAGAATGTGTAACTCGAGGGGCCAAATAAACAATATCCAACAGCCGTCATCATGGCATTGACCTTTACTTTGGCCTATGGTGACCCGTGGTTCTGCATTTAAACTTTTAAACTGTAAACTTGAACCTTGGAATTTCCGAGCCTCTGTGCAGGGGTGTTATCTTAGGGGAGAGTGACAGTTCACAAAACGTAACCAGGAGCAGGCATCTGTCAGCCTTCTTCAACAAAGCTGGAAAAGAGATAGAGGACATCTACGACTTGGATGTCTTTCATAATCACATTTTCCTAAAACTAGGCTCTGTCTTACACAGTAAATCTGTGATGCTCTGTCAAAGTGGAGTTACTGTGGGTCAAGTACATGGTGGATGATAGAGGAGCCGAATGTTCTCTGCTCGTGACTGCTTAGCTTGACTTCTTCCTGTGCTCAGATCCAAACTCTACCAATCAGTGGATCTGTGTTGCTCTGCTCCGGAGAACCACGCAAATGAGAGAAATAAAGAAATAAGAGAGAATAACCCTGAGGCTACATCTAACACCTCCACCATTTTCCCCATCATTTCCAGTTGAGATTTGAAGTTGCTGCTACCTCTAATAGAAATGCACCTACGATGGGAAACAGAATAAACCGAGAGAGAAAGATAGAGAAGTAATAAAAACAGGGCTGTTCTTTCACACAGGTTACATACAGTTGAAGTTAAAAGTTTACACACACCTTGCAGAATCTGCAAAATGTTAATTATTTACCAAAATAGGAGGGATCATACAAAATGCATGTGATTTTTTTAATTTAGTACTGACCTGAATAAGATATTTCACATAAAAGACGTTTACATATAGTCCACAAAAGAAAATAATAGTTTGTCCCTTGTCCCTTTTTCCCACACCCCTCGCCCAATTGGGAGGTGTGGAGATACTGGTCTGCTTAACTCAAATTAATGGAAATTTGATACTTTATCATCTCTAACTGGCAACAGTTTATTTGAATCACTCGCAATTACTATTACCCACCCGGTTAAAATCCACTTTGTAGTTGTTTATCGCCCCCCAGGTCAACTGGGTAACTTCTTGGAGGAGTTGGGTGTGTTACTCACAAACTTCCCTGAGGACGGTACTCCTCTGGTACTACTCTGTGACTTCAACATCCACCTAGAAAAACCCCAGGCTGCTGACTTCAACACTCTGCTTGCCTCATTTGACCACAAGCGAGTGTCTACTACGGCTACTCACAAATCAGATAACCAATTGGACCTTATCTACACACGCTACTGCTCCACTGACAACACTTTAGTTACTCTGTTGCACACCTCAGACCACTTCTTCATCACCTTTAACCTCAAACTGACTCTTGACACAACACACACTCATCTGCAGGTCACATTTCGGTGTAACCTACACTCACACTCTTCCTCTCGCCTATCCTCTATGGTTTCATCCTCACTTCGTCCACCCTCTCAGTTTTCAGCACTAACACTGCTGCCCCCCCTCCCTTTCCAAACTTATCCTTTCCAATCATCCTACTACCTGTCCGCTTGATCCTATCCCCACTCACCTCCTTCAGGTAATTTCTTCTTCAGTTATACCTGTGTTCTTGCTAGTGGGGTTCCTCAGGGCTCAGTGCTTGGTCCACTTCTCTTCTCCATCTACATGTCACCATTAGGATCTGTCATTCAGAAACATGGCTTTTCCTATCACTGCTATGCTCAACTCTATTTCTCATTCCAACCAGATGATCCAATGGTAGTTGTTCACATTGCAGCCTGTCTGACAGACATTTCTGGCTAGATGAATGACCATTACCTTCAACTTAACCTTGCTAAGACAGAACTGCTAGTGGTCTCAGCCAACCCAGCACTTCATCACAACTTCTCTATACAGCTAGGTTCATCAACCATAACTCCTTCCAGGACAGCAAGGAACCTTGGAGTTGTGATTCAAGGTCAAATTCAAAGCAATCAAATTCAAGGTATTGATGTTTGCCTACAAGACAACCACTGGCTCTGCACCAATATACCTAAACTCGCTATTACATACTTATTCGCCCTCCAAGATACTTGCATTCTGCAAGTAAACGACGCCTTGTGGTGCCGTGCCAAAGAGGCACAAAATCACTCTCACTGACCTTTTCCTGGACCGTTCCCAGCTGGTGGTGCTCAATTCGAGCAGCTGAGTCTAGCCATTTTCAAAAAACGTCAAACATTTTCTAAAACGTAAAAAAAAAAAATCTAAAATCTTATTTATTATGACTGAATCAACTTAACTACATTGAGTTACTCCAAAGAAACTTTTTTTTTTCTTCAGGGAGAGATATGGCAGAAATAACTTTTTACAGAAATGTATGTACACTGTGATTATTTCCATTGCTTTCTCTTAAAAAGAAGAAAACCACTCATCATGTTACAGAGGTTCCCCTTCAGGAACTCGAGCTGCGTCGAGATTGGAATGTGTTAACGGGACCATCAAAATAAAGCGAAACGTCTCTAGGTTACGTATGTAACCATGGTTCCCCGAGGGAACGAGACGCTGCGTCTCTTTGCCATACTCCCTGCATCCCTGCAGGCGCTACTTCATCGAAGCTGGTTTGCGCTCTGCCGGATGCGCTTTTATGCTTTCTGGTGCTTACGTCACCCTGCTCGTGACGTCTCGCTGCTACATTGGACGGATTTGACACGTGCTTCTGAACGCGGTCACGAAAGGGCGTTCCCAAAGCGATCTCGACGCAGTGTCTCGTTCCCTCGGGGAACCATGGTTACATACGTAACCTAGAGACGTTCTATAGATGTTATTATGTTATGGCCATTCTTTCAATGATCTGGCCTGAGGCCCCACAAACCTACAGGCTGGCCCTGAGTGGGAAAGAGAAAAATAAATAAAAATAAGAAGGAAGAGAGTAACTGAAAGAGAAAACAATAGTCTGTAAGCAAGATGATGACCCGAGAGACAGTGCTGGAGATGGTTGTCCCAGCTAGCGAGATAAAAGCTACATTACATTAAATTAATGGAGGCTATGCGAGCTGTACATGAATCACTGTTTCAACACTATGAAACCAGTACAAAGGCATGAAGAAATCTAACCACAGCTTCAAAGGTCTGCCATTTAGTCAGTCAGAACAGGCCTGACAGAGGAAAGAGGGGTTTAGATGAGCAGTTGAGCGAAAGAGTGTAAAAGAGCGTGAACGAAGGAATGAGATGGATAATACAAGCCAAGGACTATGAGAAAGGCACAGTCTGGGAGAGAAAAAAATAATCGAACGAAGGGAAGCGGATGAGCATTTGCGCAGCTTGTGTCTCTTCTCTGAGGTGATATCAAACACTGTTTAATGAAAGTTAAATAGTTTCTGTGGAGTGCACAGGCTGGAACAGATGAGATCAGGGTGTGGAAGTTGTCATTGTTGCGGGTGCACACCGTCACCCTGCCTGAAAAAAAATGTGTATTCAGATACAAACCACCCACCGTATGCGCCATGTTGACTCATGTTTTTTCTTTTTCTGCCTTTTTTCTGCTCTTGGCATAGTCGTTTTGCAAATACATCTTTGTAATTTGAAAGCGGCAAGAGGAGATTTATGACAGAATAAGTGGCCTTTTCTGCAGGAATTTATAACGTAGTGGAAAGAGAGCATGTATGGTTGGGAAGAAGGAGCCAGGAGGATGCTCTTATGGGTGTTTGACAGACACAGACAGACACACAGAGATCACTAAAATCTTCCCTCCCACTTTCAGTTCCTTACTGCTCTCTCTTTTTCCCTCTAGTTGCTTTAAAGAGACATAATTTCCTCTCTGTACACATCTCTCCCACCTCTGCCTGTTCCAACACATTTTCCTAACCAGACCTGACATCGTAAAGCTAAAAGCGGAAAACTTAAACTCTAAATTAGAGTTTTGTAACCAGTCATGACCACGACAAATGGCAGGACATTTTAGATGCACGTAGAAGCCGTAACACTATATGGTTTTAAATAGGATTTTTATCCATTAACAGATTATGTACTGTAAATTATGACAAAATACTTTTCATACATAATATACTGTGTATATATATATATATATATACTACCATTCAAAAGTTTACATTTAAGATAACTGTTTTATATGTATATGTAAATGTAAATTATTTCAAAGCTGAATTTTCTAATGTGCTGATTTGGTGCTCAAAAAATTTCAAAAGAACAGCATGTATTTGGAAAATAAATCTTTAGTGAAAATAGATGTCTTTACTGACACTTTTGATCAATTTAAAAGTATATGGAAAAAAAGAAGAAGAAAAAGAGCCCAAACGGTGGTGTATTGCTATTATTTCATTAATTTATAGTATATGTTTTACTTTTGCCAAAAGTATTTATTTATTTTTTGAAGGGTTTTGTCCTAAACAACCACCTCACATTTTGTTGGTCATTCTGTTTCCGTGATGTCAACCTGGGTAGCACCACCCACTACGAAATCTCATTGGTCCAAATTCTTGTTCCATATAACTGTGAATTACACATTAAAACATTCAATGTCAGCTGTATATTTTAATTAAAACAACATAACTAAAAGCAACCAACATACAGTATAAATTACACTTAAACATGTTTTTAAAGTTCATCTAAAAATACTCACCTTCATGTCAAGATGGCAGATTTTCAAATCAGAACTTTCAGTGCTAACAGTTGGCATTTTCAACATATTATAAACCTCAAACAGCACATTAAGTAGATAAATGACCATAAAAACATACAACAAAAGAGAACTGCTGGTTAAAAAAAAAAGGGATAGAGAAGATGAGAGGGGCAGTAAGGTGAGTTGATGCAGTCACATGTTGGAGCGGGAGAGGAAGAGTGAGTCACAGTGTGATGTGGCACCTGGGCTCACTAATTAATGCACAGTTCCAGTGGCTGAACATTTAACCTCCTCTTGCATGTATCACCCAGTGGCTCCTCTCACTTCCACAACAATAAACACAAACAAACCATTAGAGACGGTCAGTGGCTCAAGCATTCACCATACACAGTTTCTTTAGAACAAGGGACCTCAGCATGAAATGATCACAACACACATACCATAACTCCAGCAGGGATTTATCACGGGTGGGTCGCAGATGCTTAAAAAATCCACATAATATAGCAAGATGATCTAATTCAGTGCTGGATTCAATTGGGAAATAGCAATAAACAGGACTATGATGTTTGTGTGGCAACTCCGGGTGACCGGTAAGGCCGGTTACACAAGTGCTTCTCCTGTCATCCTAAAGCGCTCTATCGAGTAGGTCAAAGGTCAACTGAAAGGCATGACAGGAAAAGAGAAAACAGTACTGAGATGTTCTCATTTTGAAAAGAGGCTCAGAGATCCAGAGGTCGCCCCAAGGCGAGACTGTGGCTTTCTGATCTGCCTTGTGACTGGTGCTGAGGCCTTTCACATGATTCAACCCCAGCCTAACCTTGTCATCATTAAGGTCAGGGTTATTTATCTGTTCATTTCTCCAATACAGAAACAGCCGGGCATCACAGAGAGGCCATGTGTGGTCATAGATCCTGTAAGAAAATTATGAAACATGGAAGAATGAGCTTTTGATCCAGGATCATTCTTTCTGGAGCGCTGCATAGCGATCTAAATTGCTGTAGTATGTAAACTTAAGGTGTTTGTTTTTTCTCTATATATTTTAACAGTGTAAACATTGCATGATTTTTTAAAAAATTCCTAAATATCTGATGCCATCATTTTAAGTACACTTCCACAATTCATGTTACATATTGATTCCTGAGTACTGGGTTTGTGTATGAAGAGATTGTCTTGGATTAATCGGTTCAGCATTTACTGTGTGTTTGGATGCAATTTGCCACCTTTACATTTTTACAAAATGTGTTTTTTTTCTTGCCTATAATATTGATCAACACCTTCAGATATAAAAACAGCATGTCATAAATACTGAGAAGTGACAAATCTAGCATTTACCTGAATGAATCACAATGATTGAGACTGGTCATATCCCAAACAATTTCTTTACAATTTGCTTGAGTTGACATTTCATGGCTGTGCAAGAAATCAAATCAAAAGTGACAGTAAAGACATTTATAATGTTACAAAATATTTATATTTCATATAAATGCTGTTCTTTTAAACTTTTTAGTCATCTAAGAATCTAAGAAACATTTTCCACATAAACAATAAGCAGCACAACTGTTTTCAGCATTGATAATAATAATAGGAAATGATTCTAAAGCACCAAATCAGCATATTTCTGAAGGATCATGTGACACTGGAGTAATGTCAGCTTTGCCATAGTCTCAGCCTCAGACGTCATGCCCACGGACCGTTGGCTGAACGTCTGATGCATATGGCACACATAAGTGGAAACACTTCAGGAGTTTTGAAGTGGTCATCGGATTGGTTGAATTATGCAGGATTTCTGGGAGACGTGTGTGTCGCGTTCTTTAACGTTCCACCTGGAAACAAAGATGCCGTGGCACCAAACCCACTCACGAAAAAAGAAAGCCGTCGTGTTTACAACTGTGACGATGAGCGCTTATCAGGATCAATGACATTTCCACGCCAAGAAGCGTGACGATGAAACGAAACAAACTGTGATTGGTTGTTTGACATGTCGGTCAAACGGCCTCATGGGCGGGCCTTGGCCAATGAAAGCTGCCATGAATTCCAGACCTTCAGCCGTCAGGCTGAAGGTCTGGCTACGCGAGACTAGCTTTGCCATGACAGGAATAAATTCAATTTTAAAACAGATTAAAATAACTTAACTGATGACATAAATGCAGCCTTGGTTAGAGACGTTATTTTGAAAACTGGCAAGTAAAATTGAAAAAATTATATAAGCCTATCAATAATCACTGTAAGATATTTTGAATTTACTTCAGGGCTAAAGAATATGGCATATCAAACTGTTTTCCTTGATAATGACTATTCCACTGAGAGGACAGGGAACACTCTTACAAATGTCATCCCTCTGCTTGGACAAGAAGTTCAGCTCAACTGCTTTACATTAGGCCTGATCCTCAAGCATAATAATGCTTTCTTGCTCTTAAAAATCTAAAGCACACAAACTACCAAAGTCATTTGAAAAAGCCTTAATTAAGTTCATCTGTGCAAACATTAACCTTGTAAGAGGCTAAAGAGAGGGAAGAATGAAAGAAAGTGTCTATGTGTGTGAGAGAGAAAGAAAGAGAGAGAGATCAGGGGAAGGCTAATGAAGGAGGGCGAAGTTGTGTTTGCTTAGACCTTTGCGACGGAGACGGAGGAGGGGGGCAAAGGAGATCTTTCACGGAGAACCGCGCACACATCCCTCGGTTTTACTCGAAGTACTGCACAAACAGGCTCCAAATGACAAGGTGACACTGGGAATCCACTACTACATGACCGCCGCTGGAATTGCCTCCATCCGTTTAAGATGACTGCAGCCAGACTGTCGTGCCAGTAGAGAGATCTGGAGAATAAGCCACGGAGATAGCAGAGATTATCACGGCCTGTGTGTTCAAAGACCTCCCAAGGGCACAATGACAAACCACACCGCTGAGACTACAACAGGAAAAAATCTGATGATGTATTATTAAACTGCTCATCGTTACGTTACTGCTGTTTCTAAATTGTGCAACATTTAAAGGAGCAGTTCACACAAAAAATGAAACTCATGTTAGTAAAATGCTATTTTTTGCCATACAAAGAAAGTGGATGGTGACAGGGCAGTAACCACCTTAGACATTAAGGGTGTGTATTCACACCTGTCTTGTTTGGTTTGATTGAATCAAACTCAAGTTCGTTTCCGCCCTGGGTGCGGATCTTTTGGGCAGGTGTGAATACAGCAGTCGCACTCGGGTGCGGACCAAACAACTGCACCGAGACCCAACTGAAGAGGTGGTCTCGGTCCGATTCCAAACAAACTCTGGTACACTTGAGAATTTCTGTCCAATGAATGGATTGCCTTAGAACACGTGTGGTTTTGTTTACAATTTCTGGTTCACTTGCAAAAAGGGCAGTGTGAAAGCGAACCACACCAAACAAAAAAAATCAACATTGTATTTGGTCAGGACCATAGCAAGTGAACTAGCGGACTTTCCTGGTGTGAATACACCCTAAGTTTAAAGGGTTACTCCACCCCAAAATGAAAATTGTGTCATTAATCTCTTACCCCCATATCGTTCCAAACCCGTAAAAGCTTTGTTCGTCTTCGGAACACAATTTAAGATATTTTGGATGAAAACTGGGAGGCTTGTGACTGTTCCATTGACTGCCAAGTAAATAACACTGACAAGGCCCAGAAAAGTATGGAAGACATTGTCAAAATAGTCCATCTGCCATCAGTGGTTCAATCTGAATTTTATGAAGTGACGAGAATACTTCTGGTTCAATACTGGGCTGGTTCAGACCTTAATTAGTCTCAACATTAAAATCAGCAGCAGAAGTCTTTTCAGTGTTCGATGTGCTGGGGAAAGTTTTTTTTTTTTTCAAATGACATTGCTTAATGTGAGTGTCAGAAAGGTCAACAGCCACTAGGCACTGTATGTACAGTCGTGGTCAGAATTGTTGG
>NW_015636045.1:119213-121713 GCF_001515625.1 Sinocyclocheilus rhinocerous | reverse complement strand
CAATTCTCACTATAAACTAGTTGCTTATTAGCATGCATATTACTAGCATATTGGCTGTTTATTAGTACCTATAGGTACATATTAATGCCTTATTCTGTATGACCATGTTCTAGATTCCTTAAACCAACCCAACACCTAAACTTAGGTTAGGTGTGTTTACTCTCTCAACAACTACCTTACTAACTATTAATAAGCAGTAAATTAGGAGTTTATTGAGGGAAAACCCTTAGTTAATAGTGAATATGTGTTCCCTTGTAATGTGGTGTTTTGTTTCATGTTCATGTTTTCCATGTCTTTTATTTTGTAATTGTTTCATGGTCCCTGTTTGTGTCATGCTTCCCTTGCCCTCATGTATTCATGCCATTGGTTCCCCTGTTCATTTGTGTCATGATTCTGATTGGTTGTCTTAGTCATGTGTCTTGTTTCCCATTGGTTTGTTCTTGTCATGTGACCCTCTTGTTTCCTATAAGTAGCTTCATGTTCCCATTGTGCCCTCGTCGTGTATTGAATGTATTTAACCCGCTGTTGGTGAGTCTAGTCTGTTTATGTCAAGTCTGCTCCTGCTATGTCTGTTCAAGTCAAGTCAAGTCAAGTCTGTGTTTCTTGTTTGGATGTTTGGATATCACCTGTAAATAAAACTGCACTTGGGTTCTCACTTACGCTCGCCTTCAGTGGATGATTCATTACATCCCTATTCTAAAGTGTTACCATTTTTTTCTGTATTTATCATTATTTAGCAACTTGTTAGCATCAGCAAATTTGTTTTTAAAGTTCATAATGATTTCAATATTCACGTTAAAAATAAATAAATAAATAAACTAATATTCACCACAGACCCTAAAACCTGAAAACTACCATTTTAAAATCCCATTATAAATTCCAGAGGGATCCCATGAATAAACTCTCAAAGCTGACGTACAAACTGACATCATGACTGAACAGCTTCATATACAATCTTTTTAGAATGGAAAACTTTAACCTGTTAGTCAGCTTTAATGTAAGGCCTGTTTAAGCTGAAAAAAAGACCAAAATCACATGCTCTCACTCAAATCCATTTGGTAAATAGACACACTTTTAAAATAAAAAATCCTCAGTTCCTTTAAATGCAATAATGCTGCACATAGTCTCCTGATGTTTTTCTTTCTCTCTGGTGATGTTATTTTCCGTTAAGGGTTAGATGTGTATATGATATAAACCAGTGCTGGGGCCTCTTCTCTGACAAGGCCAGGAGTGTGTTTACCTAGTCATGTTAAATTCACACACTGGCCGGTGGAAGGTCAGCAGGAGGCCAGCACGTTCCACCACAGTCCTGCTATTCATCCCTGTCACTTACGGACAGGCCACACCCACACTCCGTCCTTCCTCTCTCATTCCTAACTTTGTTTTCCATTTGTGCCCATTGTTAACCATGGTTTATGTGGAGATGGTAAGTAGAGGTCTTTTTAAACTTAACACCCCCAAGTTTAGATCACAAATAAATCAGATACACAGGCCAATGATAAATTAAATACTCTTGGGAAGAGCTTCATTAGTATGTAATGAGTGGACAACCTACACTACAATATTTTCTAAAAATAAACATGCTGAGTTTATATCCCCACCAGACTATGTGTGTGTGGAAATGATTTACTTCGTCTGTGTGCAAGTATGCAGATTAAGTATGCATTTTCAGTCGCGACCGTCACGGTGGGCTGAATAGGCTGACCTCTCAGTGTCAGGTGGGTGGGGATGGTGTTGACCATGACCTTGTGAGAAATGCCACTCTGGTCCCTCTCGAGAGGCCAAGGCAGAAGCACCATTAGAGCAAGTCAGATGAACACTGCAAATCCAGCAGGAACATAATCTCTATCTATCTGTCTGTCTATAGATAGAGATATCTATCTATCTATCTATCTATCTATTAGGGGTGCTCCGATCAGGATTTTTGAGGCCGATCACCGATCAACAATCTTTTTAAAGCCTTCTTTTTATCATTTATAACTATTTATAGTGATACTCCAATCAGGATTTTTAGACATTTATTCAGGGCCTGAATTTCATTTTTGAAAATGGGGGGAATTCCCCTCTTAGGTGACTCTTGTGAGAGGGGAAGCAGCACGGACTGTGCTTTCACACAGGAGTCCGCTACTGATCCGTGGCTGTTTACCACAAACAACATTTATCCATTATTTTGATTTCAAATCCAAACATTGTAACTGAAAAGGCTTTTTCAGCATTGCAATTCTTTTTTTACACAGTACAGTAATACAATATTTTACAGACATGTTTTAACACAATAAATATAAACAACACATTATTCAATGCTTTTTACTTTTGCATTTACTTCTAGATTTATATATTAAGTTGCTCAAAACTACTTTTCTTACGTTATCACAAACACAAAATAGTCAGCTCTACTGCCTTTTCTGTTGCATTTAAATCTTTATTACAAGCAATCCTGCGGTTCATAAAGAAATTTGTTTTCCTACCTCCACGAGTGCATCTATTATTGCCTTGTTTA
>NW_015636045.1:99511-108368 GCF_001515625.1 Sinocyclocheilus rhinocerous | reverse complement strand
AGGAGTCCGCTAGTGATCCGTGACTGTTTACGACGAACACAACATTTATCCATTATTTTGATTTCAAATCCAAACATTGTCACTGAAATTGCTTTCAGCATTGCAATTCTTTTTTTTTTACACAGTACAGTAATACAATCTTTCACAGACATGTTTAAACACAATAAATATAAGCAACACATTATTCAATGCTTTTTACTTTTGCATTTACTTCTAGATTTATATATTGAGTTGGTCAAGCAATTGGCAAAACATTTAAACTAATTTTCTTACGCTATTACAAAAATACCATTGACCGAAATAGTCAGCTCTACTGCCTTTTCTTTTGCATTTAAATCTTTATTACAAGCAATCCTGCGGTTCATAAAGAATTTTGTTTTCCTACCTCCACTAATGCCATCTATTATTGCCTTGTTTATCTAAAAGTGCTCTTTTCCTTTAAATCTAGCCAAAATGCCATATGTGTTGACTGTGAAACACAGTAGACTTGAATAATATGCATTTATGGTGTAATTACTACATTTTCGTGTCAATCCATGTTCATATTTACTTCAGCGCTTGCAGCACAGCAAAAATAGACTCGGTTTGGAAACGATCTCCACACTGCTGCAGATGCACCGCTCCTGAACGCACTGCCGGACCGCAACCGTGTGCAGTGAACGCTTTAATCCGTTAACATGAGCGCGGAAAAAAAAATACGCACCACGTATGCACTGCAAACGGAGTAATAATGTGAACTAGGGCTGTGCGATTAATCGAAATCGTCATAAAATCACGATTTGAGCGTGCGCATTTTCTAAATCGCTTTATAGCACGATTTTCCGCGCCCCGACCTCCCGCAGTATGCTATCAGAACCAATCAGAATGCAGCGTGCCTAAATGGAGCAGGAGAACAGAACAGACCGGGCGGGCATACGAACGCCAGGTTCACACACTCCGCCTGTGTTATACTTTCCCCGTGCGCGTGTCCGCAAGGGTCCGCTATATACGCATGTATGGAACACGTCCGCAGAGCGGATCATCAGCGTATGCTTTCAGTAGTATAAATACAAGTAGTCCGCGTCCGCGCTGTCCGTGTACGCGTCAGGATTGCTCACGTGGAAAGTATAACACATCATCTGTGGTGCGTATTTTTTCTGTGCCCATGTTAACAGATCAGACCGTTCACACTGCACGCGATTGCGGTCCAGTGTCCTGACATTTTATCTAGTCTGTAAGGGTAGGTTTAGGGTTGGGGTAGGTGTGGACTTTAATAAAACACAATCTAATAGGTAGAACAAATTGTTTATTGTTGGTTTTCTGTAGCTGTATCCCTTCTAGCTACAACCGTGAATAAAACACATAATTAGTGTATTTGCATTACTGTAAGGGTAGGTTTAGGGTTGTGGTGTAGACGTTAATAAACCATAATTTTACAGGTAGCATTTTTCGTTGTCGAATTGTACTACCCACTGTTTTAATGGGAGGTAGCAAAATCTGACAGGGTAGCACAAATCGACAGAACACCGGCAGTGTTTTTTTTGTGAGGAGCCGTGTGTCTGCAGCAGTGCAGTGATCGTTTCCGCACGGAGTCTATTTCTGCTGTGGTGCACGCGCTGAATTAAAGTGAAGTGACAGGGCATTATTCGCAACATGGATTGACACTGAAATGTAGTAATTACACCATAAATGCATATAATTAAAGTCTACTGTTTCACAGTCAACACATGGCTTTTTGGCTAGATTTAAAACAAGGAAAAGTGCACTTTTAGATAAACAAGGCAATAATAGATGGCACTCGTGGAGGTAGGAAAACAAAGGTATATTTATTGAGTTTAAACATGAATGTCTATGAAAGATTGTATTACTGTACTGTGATAAAAGAGAATCACAATGCTGAAAAAGCATTTTCAGAAACTTTGAAATCAAAATAATGGATAAATGTTGTCTTTGTGCAGATAAGATAAAGCTCTAATTGTTTTTTTTTTTGGAAATATGTTTCAAATTACATATTCAAATTTTCGAAATCGCAAAATTAATCAAAGAAATCGCGATAGTTTTTTTTGTCCATATCGCACAGCCCTAGTGTGAACCTGGCATTATGTGTGTGCGCTGCGAGTGTGCATGAGCGTACGGTCTCCAGGAGAACGCGTGAGCGCTGCATGGTTAAACACTGGCAAGAATAAAAAAGAAATGCAATTTATAAACTTTAGTGACGATGTGACACTGCCTCGACTGTGCAAGTGACAATTCCTGAGTACCTCACCTTCAGCATTATAATTACTTCCCCCGCGCCGGACAGAGACTGAGACGGTGCCGCTGCATGTCATGCCAAGTCGTGGGAAGGGAAGTCAGGGAAGTCGTGGCCTAATGGTTAGAGAGTCAGACTCGTAAACCAAAGGTTGTGGGTTCGAGACTCGTACCGGCAGGGATTCTATCTATCCATCCATCAATAGATACGCATTGCGCTTAGAGTTATAAGGAATCTTATGTAGAATTAGATTAATGGACTAGCAACTATACCACTGTTAAGTGCCTAATGAAGACATATATACTTCTGACATGAAGTTGATTAGAGTGTTAATGTTTAAATTACAGTATTGCACACCTATTATTTCAATTACGGCACCAATAATACAAATAATAATAATAGTAACCACATCAATTATTGTATTATTAATAATTACAATAATAATTCCAGTCAGTGGCGGCTCGTCGGGGGAGGCAGGGGAGGCACAGCTTCCCCATAATTTGAGAGGGGGTTCAATCTTAACAGCCTAAGCTGGATATAGGCTACAGCAGTCGGCTTAATTAAATGGCTCAACAGGCAGCTCTCTTTTAACACAGACTTTTAAGAAGGGATGGATGTTTGCTTCAAGTGATAGGCCAGGTAAGTGAAATTATATTATCATCCTGTATTCTTTACGTTTTCTGACTAAAAGCAACCAAAAAGCCATTTTAAAGTGGTTAAGCAAATAATAATAATAATAATCGGCAGGGATCCCAGACCAATACAATTAGTGTGCCTCCTCTATTTTAAAACCCACGAGCCGCCACTGATTCCAGTAATATTACAATGATTACAATAATAATTAATTGTATATTAGGATTATCGTTGGCTGCTTGATGAATTGCTTTTGTTCCTCTTTTGTTGCTTTGGATAAAAATTTTTTTTTTTTGCCATTATAAATTTCAGTACTTTGGAATAAAGTGTCTGCTAAATGCAAATGCAAATGTAAATACATTTTAATATTTTATTTTAAAATAAAATTATAATTCTACCTTTTTATATTATGCATATATATTTTTATACATTATTATTATTATTATTATTATTATTATTATTATGTGCAATATATTTTCAATAATAATTAAATGGAAATAAGAATGATTTTGAATTAATTATATTTGTTTGTTTTGGTATGTATTTTTTGTTTAGTTTAAAATTGTCGTCATGCAACACAGTTTAATGCAGTCTCATATTCACCTCTACTCGCACATTAATGGCCTTTCTTCTTAAAGTCCTCTCTCTGACAATAGAGCATCACTGAAACGCCTGTCGTCCAAACAAAGAGCCTTCTCTCCCAGACACCGGGGTCATGCTCTGTAGTGATGAACCTCACTGTCACGTGAATATAATGTGATTCCCCCATGTGAATAACAGAAAACCAGAGAGAGACAAAGGGAAAGAGAGAGAGCTGGATTTGTGATGCTATTTTGTTTTGTCGACATAACTATGGATCAAAAGTGCAGATCTGGGGAATTATAACACTGCATGTACTAGAATGCTGTCATTACAATCAACAAAGTTGTCTACACTATTATTATTATTATTATTATTATTATTATTATTATGTGCAATATATTTTCAATAATAATTAAATGGAAATAAGAATGATTTTGAATTAATTATATTTGTTTGTTTTGGTATGTATTTTTTGTTTAGTTTAAAATTGTCGTCATGCAACACAGTTTAATGCAGTCTCATATTCACCTCTACTCGCACATTAATGGCCTTTCTTCTTAAAGTCCTCTCTCTGACAATAGAGCATCACTGAAACGCCTGTCGTCCAAACAAAGAGCCTTCTCTCCCAGACACCGGGGTCATGCTCTGTAGTGATGAACCTCACTGTCACGTGAATATAATGTGATTCCCCCATGTGAATAACAGAAAACCAGAGAGAGACAAAGGGAAAGAGAGAGAGCTGGATTTGTGATGCTATTTTGTTTTGTCGACATAACTATGGATCAAAAGTGCAGATCTGGGGAATTATAACACTGCATGTACTAGAATGCTGTCATTACAATCAACAAAGTTGTCTACACTGAAAGCGAGCAAACAGCCAGCTTTGTTTATTATAATGGGAGTGCTCTAGTTTGTCTCGCTTGCAGTGTAGCTGGGGTGTAAGCGGTGAGAACTCTACTCTGTCCTTGGTCCTGTGCTGTCTCTGGCTGAGATTTATGATCGTCTGGGCTGCTGCTGCTGCATGCACTTGGTTCTGATAATTAAAGGGGTCGTTATTAGTTAGCTGCGTATGCAGAGCAGGGCAGCGTGAAAGGTCAGGAGGAGGCACTAAGCACCCCAGCCATTTCTCACCTCTCCCAACAGAAACATGGTCACCTCACACATAAAATATCCACTCTGTCACTCTCTACTCTGCCATCTGAAATTTTACAAGTGTATCAATGCAATGGTTGCAAAAGACTAGTGTTGTAATGTACAGAGAAAAGAAACAATATAATAATAGCAATTCAAGTCATATTTGTGTATACTGGGTTCCCCTGATATTACTGGAGAAAGAAAAAAAAACCTTTACATAATGTATGTAAGCACATATATATGAATATATGTATGGAAAAAATATTTAAATAAATTATCATATATATATATATATATACACACACACACGCACACACACACACACACACACACTACAAGAATGTCACATAACAGTAGCCAACAGGGGCCTTTCCATCCCTGTTAAACTTTCCCACAGAGAGTAAAATATAAAATCACGACACGATTTGCCATTGTCATTCGCCTTGCCAGTTGTCATTGGCAAGAAAAACAAAACTTGTAATATTGGAAAAATCCATCAAGCCATGAATATAGCATGGAGAGCTAGCATATTTTCTATGTGCGCGTACATGCATTATCTATGACACAAAGGCTGCGAGGAGATGCAACCCTAGGGCTCCGTGATCCTTCTCTCTCTATGCCCGTCAGCCTGCACACAATCATAATCACCATAATAACAATAATAATAAAGTAAAGGCATACTGGGATGGCAGCAGTCTTAGCACACCTCAATCAAATTACACGGATGCACGAGGAACATGTCACCCTTGGATTTTTCATTTGCATAAAACAATTACCCCACGGACAGTGGGTTCAATGTCGTCTAGACTACATGCTTCAGATGGTGTCATCAGCCCCAGACACAGTAGACTGCCTATAAATTAGCAATGAGCTGAGCCTAGCCAAGATGCATTATAGTGCTTATAAACCCTGAGAATTTATTTAAATAGATAACACACATGCAAATCTCCCTGGCTGGCATGGCAACGATCTTGATAGTGGGGCTCCATATGTGCGGAGAGGGCAGCTGGGAGCAGCCGGTCACTACGGCGGGCTAAAATGAACCCTGGCACCTTATTAGTGTATACACTGGACACTCATTAACTTCCACTGCCAGGAGAAACCTGACCTGACCGGCAAAGCTCTGCCTTCTTTTAAACCATAACATGCTGGTATGAAAGCAATACCAGTGTTTTGATGAAAATGCTTCCTGTATAATGACTTTCTATGTTGAGTGATTGAGGCCTTGAAGCTGCATTCTCACTGGGACACCATTCAGTACTGACAGTGAAAGAGGGATAAAATATAGAAACTAGTTTTCATTTATTATAGTTGTTTATTTTTATCCTAAGCAGGCTGTTAACAAATACACCTTGGCTTGAATAACTTTTTACTGTATACCTAGACTATTCGGTGCCTGGATAGAAATGATTGATTTACCATGAATTTAATCTTAATCAATGACACAAGTCAATGTGTTTGAAATTACATTATATAAATAAGCATTTCCATTTCCTTCAGTTTTCATTTTGTCTTTGGTTAGCAAGCTAACTATGCTAGCATAACATAATGCTAACTGGTTAAAAGAAAACTAAGATATAATGATAACATGCTATGTTTTTAATCAGTTATTGAGGAAAAGGGGGATATGCTGTCGCATAACATCAGAACCCGTTAATTTTAGCAATGACCCTGGTCTTGTAAGTATGTATGAATAAGTGTCAAATGATTAAACTGAGACGTACATGATTAAATAGAACTATGACTCCCGAAGAACTTCTCTTCTATTACAGATCTTCACATTTTCCCCCTCTTTTTCTTGCTCTTTTTCTGTCAGTGGAGTGGGGAGGGACTTTTATCTTAACATCTTCATGTACTGCAAGGTATTTTCTGCACCTCCCCATACAAACACTCACCACCATCATGACTCCCTTAATCAATACAAGAATGTAGAGGATGAAAAAGAGATTGGGGAAATGACATGGGAGAAATGGTTCCTGACAGATTTTCCTTTTCATTATTTATTTAATTAATGGTTTATATTTATTTATTTATTTATTTATGTATTCATAAGGGAATTTGCTGTAGTTGTGTATGCAAAGTTTACTAAACTTAATGTATGCGGTGTAATTGTTTTTTGAGAGTTGCACATCATATCTAGAGCTGTGAGCTAAACTCTCTCTCTCTCTCTCTCTGTGTGTGTGTGTGTGTGTGTGTGTGTGTGTTGTTTATTTGACCCCTCGGCCTCTTTATGTTGTTGCAATGAAAAACAAAATAGACATATTCGTCTGGCAGTCCACACAAAAGAGAATAGTTCCACTTACCCTTTCATTACTCCACTAAAAAGTGATGTACTAACCAGTCCATTAAAACAACTCTGCATCTTTGTTTTTCATTCTCTCTTGTCCCTTCATTTTAGCAAAGTGCACGTGAAGCATCTGTGAACAATGCTTTCTTGAGCTTGTAAATGTCATTAGTAACGATTTGTGTTTTTTTCCGTAGCGTTTCTCAGAGCACCTCATAAACCACCCTCCATCTCCCCTCCCAAACCCCTCAGGCCCCCCATCCCCGCCGGCTGTCCTCGAAGAAGTTGAGCGTTACATCCGCCATACAGAGATTTTAAAGTAGATTCTTTATCTGTATATGTTTATTATACAACACACCCCCATGCTAACCTTTATGTCTTTATTGCTTGCGTACCAGTTGCCTTGTTTATGTGTCTGTGTTCCCAGCCACTGCCCTTGAACTTAACGACACACCTGCCAGTTTCCCACCCCCCTCTGCTGGCTCCATCCATGACTCCTTCTTACCTAAATCTCACAACCCTCCTCTCCGTTAGGGATTGTGAATGCCAGAGAGACAGAAAGAGGGAGAGAGAAGTGGTACATAACAATATTTGAGAACCTCTGCAATCCATAAGGTGATGCCCCACCCATAAGAAGGGCTGGGTATCGAGTTCGATACTTTTTAGGCACCAATCGAGTTGCCGCGATACCATCGAGTATCGAAAAACTTGGTAACGCTTTAGTATTACTCCTTTATTCCCCAAACTTCGCATATTGTTACCTTATACCTACACGGAGGTACTGAATAGGTACACTGCAATTACAAAAAAGTTACGCTGTAAATTCTGTTTACTTACGCAGTACATTGCGGGTTGTAATCTAAAGCGTTACCAAAAACTTCTCGTCATTCGGTACCAAATTTCGATACCAAATGAGTAATCTCATCAGCGTCAGTGAGCCAATAAGCCTGCAGTACTAGTGTTCGACTAGTAGCGGCGCGGCACAGATCGATCAGTGTTTGACATCCGTGAGAGCGATTCGAACGTGTACGGAGCAGTCTGCTCTCTATAGCTCTCGTGGTACTGTAATACACCGATCAGTTTACACACCTACTAGTTTACACCAGTTACACTCAGAGATGTGGCTCACACGTGAGGCTGTAGTGTGAATTACCCCCTTAGATGTAAGGCTATATTTACACTAGTACGTTTTTGTTTTAAAATGAAAACGATCTTCGTCATACTGGCGTTTCCACTGCATTTCAAGCCGGCTTTCCACTATCTCCAACAAACGACAGACCGGAAGTCATTCATTTCCAATGGAGAGTAGCGCGGGAGCTGCGTGGAGCTCCGATCATATGCAGAAGTCCGTTCATACTACACATCCGAAAGCATGTGTTACGTGACCATTCATGCACACATCATGCTACATAAGACAATAAATAAGATTTATATTCCGCTTTTACTCAAAACTCACTTTAAACCACCATCGAGTGTTTTAATAACTTCTGATTGCCGTCTAATGTGTGTTTTGGCCATGTAATGTTGCTGAAATATGACTCAGAACAGCGTTCGTGGAAGAGAGAACACAGACAGACAGTGCTGGAAGCTGCTAATGCTCATCAGTAAATCGACCGGTCATTCAGTCATTCATTTCCAATGGAGAGTAGCGCGGGAGCTGCGTGGAGCGATCATGGAAGAGAGAACACAGGCAGACAGCGCTGGAAGCTGCTAATGCTCATCAGTAAATCAGTGGAAAATGAATAGAAATGATGAGTCTGTCTGAGTTACGCGTTTTAAAACGAACACACATTAGTGTAAATGTAGCCTATAACAGATGTATGTGTAAACTGAAGACTATTTGAGCTTTATTAAAACTATTTGCACTGATTTATTGTGTTGGTTACATTTTAATCCTTTGTGCAGTGGCTCAGGAGATGAGTCTTTGAGTCTGTATAAACATTAACAAGCTGAAAAATAAAACCTATATATATATATATATATATATATATAAA
>NW_015636045.1:97452-99478 GCF_001515625.1 Sinocyclocheilus rhinocerous | reverse complement strand
AAAAAATATATATATATAAACCTATTTTTTAGATAATGTGATTTTGTTAAAATTGATTTCATAAAATTGGTATCGAAGAAAGTATCGTTCAGGAACCAGTATCGAAGTCAAGGTATCGGTATTGGTATCGAACATTTTTGAACGATACCCAGCCCTACGCATAAGCAGTGACATCATGCATATGCATTTGCATCAGGGTGAAATAATATCGCCGACAGACACAGACTGTGATATTTTAGGTGATATTACAGACATAAAGTATCATGGATTTTATGGTGAAAGTGGTATTATAGACATAAAAGGGAGGAAACAATTCTACAATTGAAACTCTTCTTGGAAGTTTCTTCTTTATCACTAGCTTTCATGTAGCTTTTAGTAAAATTTTAGTAAAATCTCTCTAGATAGGCAAATTTAACCATAGTATAATGGGCTCAGAACACTGTGGACTCAGGGACTGTGGGGGTGTCCCATACACCAGTGAGAGAAAGAGGAGCATCTGATGTCTTGGTGGTAGGATGGTAATTAATACAAAGATGGGGAGTCATGTACTGAATATTCCAATAGAGTGACAAGGCCACCGATGACAAGCTTTCACCCACATGAAAAGAAATAAAGAATGGAAAGAAACAAGCAGGGAAAGGGGGAGCGAGAAAGAGAGAGAGAAAAAGAAACAGAACCACGTGACATTCCCAGTCCAGAGCTTGAGGATTAACGATGAAAAGAAACAAAAGGACAACAGTAAACAAAAGAGTAGAGGCTAAAGGGGGCTCCCCTGATTTCTCTTCCCTCTCAAGGAGGGAGAGAGGAAGACAGACGGAGGAAGCGAATGAGAGGGGCTCCTCTTTTGGGACAGACACATATGGATCTATATGCATGCATACAGTGGCCTGGTATTGTGAATCAGGCAGAGCTAAATCAATGTCAGAGTTCAATCAATATTTAGTCCCATGTGTTCCTCCTTCCTCTCCTGCACTTGGCCTCACCTTCCCCATGCTAACATTACCAGGACTTTCACATGTGGGTCAATACACACCAACAAGCCAAGGTTCAGCAGTAAATCTATCAACCTGTGTTTTAGTTAGAAAGAGGAGGAAAAACTACCGAGAGGTATAAACAAAGACAATAAGAATGAATCAAGTCCAAACTGAGAGTATGCAGGTGTTCAGTGTCAGTAAATACTGAGGCTATAGGGGAGTCTTTCAGTGATGGTGTCATATGTTGGCGCCTAGCACAGCGACTCTGGACACTGTTTGTATCGGTGTTGAAAAGCTGCAGGTTTGATTTGGTTTGGTTTAGGGGTTGCATGCATTTTGAATGTGTGGTATTAGGGAGTTGTTACCGCTTCCCTTTAAAGTTATCTGTGTTTAACAGTGGCATATGGGTTAGCCTGTCTCTCCTGCCTTGGGCTGTAGACACAACAACACTGCTTGTTAGTGACATCTGCTGGGAAGAGCTGCCCCTCTTGTCCTTTGGCCCTTACTGAAGTGAGTCCAGCCCATCAACACACCCTCAACTCCCTCCAACTTCCCACCTCTATATGTCCTTTATTACTGGGCAATGTGTGCTTCTTCCCGCATGCACATAATGTCCTCTTCTCCTCGTTCTGTAACCTATCCCCTCCGTCCTGTCTACAATACTCATACCAGGCAAGCTAGAGGTGTCAGCATTCCTGGGACTTTTCCCTTCTGTCCTGCCCAAACCTGTCCAGATTCAGAAAGAGTGCAAATGCATATTAAGTATGCACTGAAAAAAAAAAAAAAAGATTTGTGGTGTTGTAAAATATATTAAATTAATCATCATAAATTCTGTTTCTGTTCTTTCAAACACTCGACTGACGTAATAGAGAGAGTTTAGAGCAAAAACATTGTAGTAATCTCATTAATTGCCGTGTTTTGTCGCTATGCTAAGCTAACATACTACCTAACCCTAAAGCACCTGTTGCCACCAGCGATTATGTTTTATAGGACTAATTTTGAAAAGTGTGATTAGAAAGTGTTAGTAAAAGTGTTTTTACGCTTCTTTATGA
>NW_015636045.1:96239-96800 GCF_001515625.1 Sinocyclocheilus rhinocerous | reverse complement strand
AAAAGTGTGAATAGAAAGTGTTAGTAAAAGTGTTTTTACGCTTCTTTATGATGGTATTCAACTTAATTATAGTTAATTCCAGTCCAGTCTTGTCAGTTAAACTTTTCTTTTGCTCAAACAATCTGTAATTTGTTGGTTAAAAAGCAAAGTCTTATGAACACCTGTTTCTATCAACAAGAAGGCTTTGGATTCACTGCAGAATAAGCCGGAGCGTAAGTTGATGAGCATACAGAAGGAGTGATTGGTCTAATTCTCATATTCAGGCAAGTATAAATCTATGCATAGATTTGTATGATATAACATTATCATTACTTTTACCTATTCTTCACTGCATAATATAAAATTGTGGTTAAATGTTTTAGATCATTGTATTAATATCACAAATTGTGTGTTTATTTACAGGGTGACCTAACTCTGACGACGAGCCAATACAGTGGACACTTGAGGTGTGGGGAGGAAGACAGACTGATGGTTTTCATGTTAGATGCAGTTTTGGTTATATCAATACTACCTAGCTCTGTCAGGTTAAAACCTCATCTTGTTCTGTTTAAGTATTTTTTT
>NW_015636045.1:89653-95300 GCF_001515625.1 Sinocyclocheilus rhinocerous | reverse complement strand
ACGACGAGCCGATCCAGTGGACACTTGAGGTGTGGGGAGGAAGACAGACTGATGGTTTTCATGTTAGATGCAGTTTTGGTTATATCAATACTACCTAGCTCTGTCAGGTTAAAACCTCATCTTGTTCTGTTTAAGTATTTTTTTTTCTATATTTTATACCTCCTGGGGTCGAAACTGTGTATGGTGCAGCAAATGCAGTTCATGTTGGTAATGGAGACTGAATTGTATTACAGAACAGCAGACGCTTGAAGTAGCATTCAGTCATACTTAATTTTTTTCTATTTTCAATAGACCAAATATCACCAGTTGCGGTATACATGTTTTGTTGATTAATGGCACTTTTTTTTTATGAGGCTTTACTGCACCTTTAAAAACTTGTGTCCAGACTTTAGTAGGTCATGTGAATGTGACTGATTCACTTTTATTAATGTTGGAAAAATAAAGAGTTTAATTGTGTTTTAGTTGTGTGATTTGTGATAAAGGTATAGACCAGAGGTTCTCAACTCTGGCGCTGTATGTCCCTACAGAGCAACCTGTAACTTTCTAGTAATCCTGAAGACCCTGATGATCTTGTTCAGGTGTGTTTGATTAGGGTTAGAGCTAAACTCTGCAGGAAAGTGGACCTCGAGGGCCAGAGTTGAGAACCCCTGGTATAGACAAAATGAATACAGTTTATGTGGTTATATTAATCAAAAAAAAAATTTGCAATGTTTACATCGGGAGTAATATATTACTAAATTAAAACAATCGCATAGTTTAGCATAATGCTAGTTTCTGCTCTTTCAAACACTCGACTGACGTAATAGAGAGAGTTTAGAGCAATAACATTGTAGTAATCTCATTAATTGTTGTGTTTTGTCGCTATGCTAAGCTATACTACCTAACCCTAAAGCACCTGTTGCCACCAGCGATTGTGTTTTATAGGACTAATTTTGAAAAGTGTGAATAGAAAGTGTTAGTAAAAGTGTTTTTACGCTTCTTTATGATGGTATTCATCTTATAGTTAATTCCAGTCCAGTCTTGTCAGTTATATCTTTTCTTTTGCTCAAACAATCTGTAATTTGTTGGTTAAAAAGCAAAGTCTTATGAACACATGTTTCTATCAACAGGAAGGCGTTGGATTCACTGCAGAATAAGCCGGAGTGTAAGCTGATGAGCATACAGAAGGAGTGATTGGTCTCATTCTCATATTCAGGCAAGTATAAATCTATGCATAGATTTGCATGATATAACATTATTGTTGTTATTTTTACCTATTCTTCACTGCATAATATAAAATTGTGGTTAAATGTTTTAGATCATTGTTTTAATATCACAAATTGTGTCTGTTTATTTACAGGGTGACCTAACTCTGACGACGAGCCAATACAGTGGACACTTGAGGTGTGGGGAGGAAGACAGACTGATGGTTTTCATGTTAGATGCAGTTTTGGTTATATCAATACTACCTAGCTCTGTCAGGTTAAAACCTAATCTTGTTCTAAGTATTTTTTTCCCTATATGTTATACCTCCTGGGGTCTAAACTGTGTATGGTGCAGCAAATGCAGTTCATGTTGGTAGTGGAGATTGGGATTGTATTACAGAACAGCAGACACTTGAAGTAGCATTCAGTCATACTTTATTTTTTTCTATTTTCAATAGACCAAATATCACCAGTGAAGTTATACATGTTTTGTTGATTAATGGCACTTTTTTTATGAGGCTTTACTGCACCTTTAAAAACTTGTGTCCAGACTTTAGTAGGTCATGTCAATGTGACTGATTCACTTTTATTAATGTTGGAAAAATAAAGAGTTTAATTGTGTTTTAGTTGTGTGATTTGTGATAAAGGTATAGACCAGAGGTTCTCAACTCTGGCGCTCGAGGTCCATGTCCCTGCAGAGTTTAGCAACCTGTAACTTTCTAGTAATCTTGAATACCTTGATGAGCTTGTTCTGGTGTGTTTGATTAGGGTTAGAGCTAAACTCTGCAAAAATAGTAGGATTTACTTAATATTTTTATAAATGCAAGGTTCCTGTCTATAAAATAATAAATAAACTTTACTTAATTACTTTAAATAAACACAACTTTTAAATTAAATATAGTTAAGTAATATTTACTTAATTAGGGTGCAATTAGATTTAATTTCTTCATGAATGTTATGTTTAGTAGTAAGTAGATTTTACTTAATAATAGCAAGTAAGTTGTACTTGATATTAGAGCAGTAAAATTTACTTAAAATGTGTTCGTGCAATTTGTTACGATAATTTTTTTAAGTAAATCTTACAAGTTAGAAGGTTAACATGAAAGAGAGTTTATGCAAGAGTGCGTACGTAAGGGTGTTCTGTCATACTGTCGTATTTTGCAATGTTTTTTTTTTTTACACGCACACCACCTTGTTTGATTTCCATTGAAAGATCTTTAGAAACACACAAAAATGTGTGAACTAGTTTTTTTAAGAACACTGTTTGTCTGTGTTGCAAACAAACTCACATACATTTCCAAACCATTTCTACAAGCAACAAGGTGCGTTCAGGCATCTAGCTTCTTAGCTTCACTACACTTCCCAATGGATGCTGAATACATTTTCATTATTTGATAGCAGCCTGTCCTCTGCAGTCATCTGAAAGGCAGCAGTCATGTCACTCAAACTGTCATTGCCATTGTTTCAGGTCATAAAAATACATGAATCAAACTCATCATTCACCAGGACACAGCCAACCTCAGCACTGACAGTCAAACAAGCGTAGCCTACCAGAGTATACACTCTACAGAAAGAGTAGACAGTAAAAAAAGAAAGAAAAAAAATCTGATCGATGAAAGCACATCAACAAAGTTGTGAAGAGGACATGTACTGTATGTAAACATTGTGATTGGAATCCATCCATCCAAAATTAATAAGTACTGATTATTATTATTATTATGCTGACTGCTAGTTCATCAGACAAAACTCTAACTATCTTTGATCTGGAGCCACCAACCAGGTATTTTTGGTAAATTCAGTGACTAGTACTTCCACAGAAGTGTCCATATACACCCTGTACCTGAAGTTCAAACCCAAATTTGCTACTGACATTAACCTGCTGTAATAAAAAAATTAAAAAAAAACCTGTGTGCCCTGATTCCCAAAAGTGCTGTCCAGTTTTGTGTACCATATATAGATATCCAGTGAATGGACTGGGGGGCTAAGACTAGGAAATCACCTACAGTGTACTGATTAGATTAAATTAGTTGAATATTTAAGAACCCAACCCAATCCGAATCCCACATCCAACTTTTTGGGAAGTAATCATTACATAAAAGTTTTGCTTGGTCACCAAATGGCTCCATAGGTTTATTTGTCTTTACCATTTTCTCTTTGGAGGTCATCAATAACTGTTCAGTAATTTTGTCCCCAAAAAAGTAAAGCTAGGTCACAAACACATTTATTTTTCTAGCACAGTGGGGGACTTTCCATTGGCATCTGTACTGTAAACTGAGCTAATGATATTTTCTATCCCTTAACCTGAACCTAATCCTCCCTAATCCCTTGAAGGTCAAGTTAATTTAATTGTTTTTTTACTTTTATTTTCTCTATAGCCCCAGATCACAACAGAAGTCATTCAAAGTTACCTTTTCTATAGAACAGGTCTATAACTTGTTCTTTTATTAAACAAACTAAAAAGCCTTATGTTATTTATCTTATTTACACGACGGCCATTTCTGTCTCTACGTTACATGATCACGCTCTCTGTATCACGCACAGCGGAGTTCCGCCCCGATGTGCACACACAAGTGAGCACACTCCCACTAGTATTTGTAAATATTAAGCCGCAAAACGACTATTTAAATATGAATTATGTGTGTTAATGAATGGCACAGACGCGCAGTTTTGTTTACTACTCGTACTGAAGCCGTGATATTAATGTCTGCGTAATCATGCAATATTTCTTCAATGTTTTAATTGTAATATTAAATCCCCTTTATTTTCCAAAAATGTTCATTATTTAAAAGATAAATTAAATTAATGTTTTATGCCTTAAACAATTTAAATATTCAACACAGAATTTCTGATGGGAAAAAATCGTAAGGCTATTGTAAGAATAATTGAAACTTGTTTTTATGCTTTCAAATAATTAGACATGCTAAAACACAATTTGGTAACAATAAAATATAAGGTTGGAAAAAATAAAACATTTCATAGGACCCTAAACAGGTAATTTGTGTTAAACTTTTAATAAACTGATGTTAAATTAAGTTTCATGATTTTAATTAATTAGACATGCTTTTTGATTACTAAAATTTAATTTAACCATTAAAAAGGAGTCCAGAAAAATTAAAACGGAAAAAAGGAAATTTTATATTTGTCAACTTTCACTTTTACTCCCCTACATTTCCTAATTAAAATGTATACTTTTACTCCGATACATATTCGTTACTTACTACAAAATAATGTCAGAAGAATACAGACTGCAAGAAAGCAGGTTTGACGAATCAGTGGCCTGGCACTTACAAGTCAGATTCCTAAAAAAAAAAAAAAAAACTTTGCTCATGTGCAAACAAGTGCTTGCACAACTGCGGATTATTTCATTTTCCACTCAATTCGAGGCTGGGGTGTGCGACATACAGTATATGCTCTGCGATAATATGGTAAGTGTTGTTTAATGATGTGAGATCTGACATTATCGAGTACTGTAGGCTATATCACAAAAACACACACAGAGAGTGCACGCATACACTCTAAAAAAAGATGGTTCTTTACATGCAATAATGGTTTTATTTCGAACCATAGCATTCTGAAGAACCCTTTCATGCTGAAATGGTTCTTTGTGTTAGAGTTTAGGGTTCTTTATTCCCGCCCTTTTGTTTTTCAAATATGTAACTGACAAAGCACCTCATTACTGATTTTCTGGAGTTCAGTGATCCAACTACAGACTGTCAACACACTCTCAACAGGTAAATGATTTCATTCTTAAAATCACATCTATTTTTCGTTCTTATTTTGTGTTTTACTTCTTTATGTATTTATTAATGTTCAATGTCAATTGTCATTCATTAATGTATTCAGCTAATAACTGTCAATAAAAACATACCTAATTCACATAACAATTGTTGTTGTTGTTGTTGTTTTAATGTAAAACCCGGTAACGCTTTAGATTACAACCCGCAATGTACTGCGTAAGTAAACAGAATTTACAGCTAACTTTTTTGTAATTACAGTGTACCTATTCAGTACCTCTGTGTACACTGTAAAAAAAAAAAGTGGTGTCAACTTAAAAAAATAAGGCAACTTATCGCAAGCGCTTTTTTGAGTAAACTTAACAAACAGGGACTAAAGTCCACCCAACTTAAAATATTACATTAATATCACAAGTTGTTCTTTATAGGTACACTATAATTACAGAAACGTACACCGTAAATTCAGTATACTTACATAGTTCTTTGCGGGTTGTAATCTAAAGCGTTACCTAAAACCCTAACCGAGGCTACACTCTAAGATGCCTCATTACTGATTTTCTGGAGCTCAGCCATCCAACTACACACTCTCAACAGGTAAATAATTTCTTTCTTAAAATAATATAAATAAATTATAACTTTAAAATGCTAATTGTTTTTTTCCATGACTTTTCTCTTTTTAGTTTAAGAGAACATGTAAGTGTGACCAGCTCTATTCAGTTAAGGATACTC
>NW_015636045.1:83138-89580 GCF_001515625.1 Sinocyclocheilus rhinocerous | reverse complement strand
AAGGAGACAAACTGTATATCTAAACTCAATTGTGCATTTCAGATGTCACATCTTACAACCTCATTATCTGCAGAGAGAAACTGCCACTCAATCACACCAAAATACACATAATGATGAACTTAAAGGCATCATAGAGGATTGTGGAGATATTTCACTGGAGCTTGGTCTTCAATGCACTATTTTATGTTCTATTTTGTTTTATTTCTTTAAGCATTTATTTATGTTCAATGTCCATTGTCATTCATTAATGTATTCTGCTATTAACTGTTGTTAGAACACTGTCATTTTTGCTACAATTTCATGCCATTAAAAATTACCTAATTGACACGTTATTGTTGTTGATTTTATGTAAAACCCTAATAGACACTTCAAGATATTATAAAACCAGGCAGATAGAGGGGTAAAAAACAATATCAATAAATAATATGTACAAATAATACTAATATTAATGCAAAACTATCATTAAAAAGGTTCTATTTAGCACTAAAAAGGGTTCTGCTATTGTTACAAGCCGAAGAACCCTTTTCTGGTATTGTTTAGAACCATTTTTCTTAAGAGTGTACACTACGTGATTTAATATATTAAATCATTTAGAATAATCAAAAATGCAAGGCATTCTAAATTGTAGGCGGCAAAAATGCTTCTGTATGCCTTTTATATTTATATAATTTAATAGCTAGTTAATCTATATCACACGTAGAGTGACGTTTTTTTTTTCTTCAGATATCAGAATGATAGCAAATGTAATATTGATTTTATACAAGTTTAATAAAGTTAGCATTAAGTGACTCACAGACACAGTATTGCCAGTTTCTTGCTCAATTTTGCCAACGAAAATAGTTCCAAACAAAGATCACAGCACTGTTTTGCATCTCTATGCAAAACACAGGACCAGGGTTGCCAGGTTTTCACAACAAAACCCACCAAATTGCTACTCAAAACTAGCCCAATCCCCCGGTAAAAATCGCATTCCGGTAGGGTAAAATACACGTTTTTGTTGGGCCTCCTCTGGAAAAATGGACATTTTAGGGGCTAAATATCACGTTATTGGGGTCGCTTAAACCCGCGGACATGAAAAACAACCCGCAGCAACAGTGCGAAAACCGCGGACTTGGCAACACTACACAGGACAGTGTTTCCTTACTGAATGAATCAGCTTTTTGAACTAATCGGTTAAATTAATGATTCAGTGACTCACAATTAAATGCATCGCTCCGTTTGAATGAATCAGCTGACTGCCACCTGGCGGTTTTAAGTTCACATTTCAACTATTTTTTCAAGTTTTATGTTTAAAAAAAAGCACTATTTATGCATTTGTAACTGCAGGTTAAATGCATCCATGCCCCCTCTGAGCTCCATTAAACTGTGTAAATACATCTAAATGACACTTCAGATGCAGATTCCAGAAATATTTTCTTATGTTGGAATGAAAGAGACTACCGGATGAAGAGCCTCTTATGCTAACCCAAAGATACAAAACGGAAGAAAGAGTTAAAACTGAACACAATCTAGCTGCTCAAACTGTGTATAAACATTTTTTTTTAAAATATGTATGTGACGAGAGGGGCGGGGCCGAGAGCCGTGGGAACGGAGCGAGGCCGGTGTTTTGTGTTTGGTTATTTTATTATTAAAATCTTTAATGTTCGCCGGTTCCCACCTCCTTCTTCCCGATCTACAAACTACGTTACAATGTATTTGCTCATTTTCCATTTTGCACTTACTTGTATGTTTACTTTCAATACTTAAGTACTTTTATATATACATATATAATACTTGTCATACTTAAGTACAATAAATATCACATACTTTAAAACTTTTACTCAAGTAATATTATAAACGGTGACTTTAACTTCTACCAAAGTCATTTTCTGGTGAGATATCTGTACTTTTACTTAAGTGTGGCTTTCAGGTACTTCATCCACCACTGTACGTGCCTAATGTCTGCAACACAAGACAAGAATAGACAGGCACACACACTACACATTTACTGGTTTAAATGCCCATACAAAATTACAAAGAGCTATTTAAGCTGGAATATTTGTGGAGGGCAGTGGATACAAATGAAAACAGTGATATTGTTACGGGGCTGACAAGACGTGAGACATGCGGATCCATGTGCAAGCTTTATTAAAGCAGAGAGGTCAGAAACACAGGCAGGGTCGAACAATGGCGAACAGGTATATGGTGGGCAAGACACAAGAATAATCCTAGGGCTAGCGAAGGTCAACGAACGGCGAACAGAATCAAAAGGGCAAGACTAAAGGGATAAATCCACGAAAACAGGCAAAGATCAGAAACCGAGAAAACAGACAAGGCAAGACTAGGCTAGGCTAGGAAGCTAACGAGAGCTCTGTAGAGCAGCTATCACTGCTGGCGATAAGCGCATACAATACTCGGCAGTTAGAAGGAGTGAGATGGAGTGTTAAATAGTGAGTGAGTGATATGAAACAGCTGTGTGCAATCAGTGCTGTGTGCAATCAGTGCAATGAATGATGGGATATGTAGTCCGGGGTGATATGCAACAGTGAGTAGTGCGAGAGTCAATGAAAATGGAAAGTGCTATCTCAGATGCAGATTCCAGAAATGTTTTCTTATGTTGGAATGAAAGACACTAAGTACCGGATGAAGTGCTTCTTATTATTACCCAAAGATACAAAACGGAAGAAAGAGTTAAAACTGAACACAATCTAGCTGCTCAAACTGTGTATAAACATTTTTTTTAAAAATATGTATGTGACGAGAGGGGCGGGGCCGAGAGCCGTGGGAACGGAGCGAGGCCGGTGTTTTGTGTTTGGTTATTTTATTATTAAAATCTTTAATGTTCGCCGGTTCCCACCTCCTTCTTCCCGATCTACAAACTACGTTACAATGTATTTGCTCATTTTCCATTTTGCACTTACTTGTATGTTTACTTTCAATACTTAAGTACTTTTATATATACATATATAATACTTGTCATACTTAAGTACAATAAATATCACATACTTTAAAACTTTTACTCAAGTAATATTATAAACGGTGACTTTAACTTCTACCAAAGTCATTTTCTGGTGAGATATCTGTACTTTTACTTAAGTGTGGCTTTCAGGTACTTCATCCACCACTGTACGTGCCTAATGTCTGCAACACAAGACAAGAATAGACAGGCACACACACTACACATTTACTGGTTTAAATGCCCATACAAAATTACAAAGAGCTATTTAAGCTGGAATATTTGTGGAGGGCAGTGGATACAAATGAAAACAGTGATATTGTTACGGGGCTGACAAGACGTGAGACATGCGGATCCATGTGCAAGCTTTATTAAAGCAGAGAGGTCAGAAACACAGGCAGGGTCGAACAATGGCGAACAGGTATATGGTGGGCAAGACACAAGAATAATCCTAGGGCTAGCGAAGGTCAACGAACGGCGAACAGAATCAAAAGGCAATCAGTGCTGTGTGCAATAAGTGCTGTGTGCAATCAGTGCAATGGCTGATGGGATATGTAGTCCGGGGTGATATGCAACAGTGTGTAGTGCGAGAGTCAATGAAAATGGAAAGGGTGACCTCTGATGGCTAGCAGACGGAAGTTCATGGACCGGATATGTAACAGATATAAAGGCCATGAAGTCAATATTGTTTCTTTCCTTAAGTTCAGCAAAGCTTAGTTAGGCAGGCTGTCCCCTACAGCCATCCATCCTGACAGTCCTGTCTCTATGCCACCCTGCCCTCATGTCACAACACATTTAGGCATCAATTCTTTGTGAGGTGGGGGTGTGTATGTGTGTGAGGGCAATGAAGACACAGAGACGAATGCAGCGGCCGGGTGGCGATGGGCATGTGTGTGTGTGTGTGTGTGTTGGTGCCACCTTTGTGGCCCTGCCTCTCTGTGGCTACCCTTCTCCACAGTGAGCAGCCCTCCAGCCATGGATTTGATCTTTGCAAAGGTTAACATCTGTCGGCTGTCATTTTAGAGAGACTGATGACAGGCCGGGGAATGGAATGGAGGGAGGGAAGGATAGATGGGGAAGAAGGAGGAGAGAGGGGTGAAGGGGGTGAGAGAGAAGGGCTAGAGGGATAAATGGCGACCGTGCCAGTTTAGGCCTGATGGTAACAGGAATGTCTCCTTTTCTGGATGAACAAGAGAAAAAGAGGGAAAGAAAGAGAGTGCAACGGACTTAAAGGACTGCAGAGGGCCAAAAGTATGACATCATTACGGAACAAAATTTTATATATATATGTCTTGTAACCATGTCCATTGTACAGCTGGTTTAAATGAATTGTTTTACAGTGTAATGTACAATGCTGGACACAGTACTTACAGTGAAAATATATAAGCTATTTACTACATTTCTAGGCAGCGTCAAATGCATTGATTGGTATTTTGTAAATCAGCAAAAGGGCACTAAAATTCACTTCACTTGTTAACATTACATTTTATAATTCATGTTCTGTCAGCTGTTTAGAACCACTATGATAAGAGAAGCAATGTCTGATTCAAGAATGATTCACCCTTTGGATGGTTCTTTTCAATGAATTGGATTGCAAAAGGATCCAATCGTTCACAATTCATTATGAATCATTTGGGCAGCTTACTTATGCACTAAATCACTTGTAGTTTATTTTTTTCCCCACCCTAACTCTGTAACGGAATGCTTTTCAACATTGCTGTAGTTGACACTAGCTCACTCAAGTCTGAATCAGGACTGAAATCAGAAGAGGATTGACTCAGAGTCAAGATGAGATCAGAACAGTCCACATGCTCCCGAGTCCAGGACAAGACCAAGACCATGAAAATATGATCTTGGAGTCAGACTTGAGGACTTGTCTTAGTTATGTCCTGGTCTTAGTCTTGAGCTTGTCTCAACTACAATGCTGCCTTAGTCCACTATAATACGAGCGTGTATGCGCACAAGGAGATAAAGTGGACTCTGACCCTTTGCACATGTTAATTCACCATCAGGCTCAGCTAACGAGGCAGATCCCTCACTACTTTTATCCCTTTTGTTTACGAGTTAATGGAATTGGGGTCAAGTGGATGTGTGTAAAATTCAGCATATATAAAGCAGGTAATTGTTTAAAACACCCTGGCTTTCTGTCTACAGTTCACTAATAGAAAGCTGATATGTTTTTATGTATGATATAATGAAAGCATTTTAATCATTTTTGTCAGGAATAAGAACGCAAAAACAGTTCAGCTACATCTTACATTTCAAGATAGGCAGTAGAGAAATATTTGAACAAGATATTGAATTTAATTAGCTCCTCATAGTACTACCATGCCTTATATAATAATAATAATAATAATAATAATAAAAATGATAACAGTAATAAACATGTGACAATCCAGCAACTTAGGACATTCTGCTTTGCAGATGAGTGGGAATGAATTGGGGACTGGAAGGTCTTCATGGCAAACATGGAGCTAAAAGCAAATGGAGAAGAATGGGTCAGTTCAATCGCTCCAAACATAAGGCATCTACCACATACGTTCATCTTGACTGGTTGCTACACAACTGAAAGTGCTGTACAACTTTGAAAGCTCATTAAACATGCCATTGAATGTCCCCTGTACACCTCTATAAAGCACGAAGAATACCAAGGCCATAGAGAAATTAACACTTAAAAACAACAAATAATACAATTCTACACAGTTATTGAAATTTTATCGAAGACCCAACACTTCTTTTGTATGTCTGTCTTCATAACTAAAGCTACACTGTTAGCTTTACAACCCATATAGTAGCTAGGGTGACCACCTGGCAATAGATCTGTTGCGGGACAGTAGATGTGATTTTGAGGGACAATGCGTGACACGTGTGAGACAGATACATTTATTACTGTTATGCTATGTAAATACTGATTTACAGTAAGGGCTGCCAACTCTCACGCATTCAGTGTGAGACTCACAAAATTGACACTTCTCACACTCTCATACCACACGTCCATTTTCTCACGCAGTGAAAAGCACCCTCTGTACAGTAATATTAGGATATTGGCGAAACAGATTTGGTAAATGCTCCAGAGCACATTTGTGTTTGCGCTCTGGAAAGCATCAAAATATTGTATTTGCAAGGTGTTTTCATAGCGCTGAGCAATGTTGCCATCCACAGACATTCACCCAGGTATATGTCATAGCCCAGTCTTTACTAAAAGAACATTTTCTCTTTTTTGTTGCTATTATGACCCCTTTTTAAAATAGCTTTTACTTTACCGAATTATCCGGAACACTGGCAAGTTTGTTTTCTGACAGGCAACACAACGAATCACCCACTCCACATTTTGATTGACAGCCGTCACATATGGAGGACGAAACCTGCAAAAACAATAAATAAATAAATACACAAATAAATAAATAAATGTGTGCATAAATACACGTATTCTTGTTTAAATGCATAAATAAATAATTAAACATGATGAAAGTAGGCAAATAAATAAAATAAATTGGTGGGCAAATG
>NW_015636045.1:61229-83098 GCF_001515625.1 Sinocyclocheilus rhinocerous | reverse complement strand
GACTGATTATTATCTTACACTTTTTCATAGGGTTAGTTTTGTAGTTATAATCATGAGAGAGCTAAATCATAAAAGATTTTAAGTGGCCAATGTAAAATATTAATGCTTACATAGCTCTTAATTGCAATACTGAACCGTTATTTGCTTAATAAACAGTTTTGTCGCCTGTATTTTCTGTTCTGATAACTAATGGGAAAAAACTGTCTGTTCCTCGATTAAACCACTTCATACCAGTTCTCAAGGATGTATATGAGCCTCTGTTTAATAAATAATAAATTAAGAATCAACTGAGATGTACCTTTGTGTATGTCACTAATTTGGTTATCCCGCCGTAAAGAGAGAGAGATTGCTGCAGATCAACTTGGTTGTAGAAAACTGTTTACTGACCATAAAAATTATCTTACACGTACCTAAACAACGAGTAGGTAAAACCATCCTAATAAACACTAGCTGCCATCAAAAGAACGAGCCCTTATTCCACGGATAAAGTGAATAATCTCACGATGACCATGGGATACTGATATTACAGTTGTCTCTAGCTGGAGACTCAATCGGGTTACAAAAAATGACGTCAGGAAACGACACTGGCCATTTCGTTGGGTCGTTTGTAAAGTCACAGATACTTTACGGACAATACAGCTCAGATTTTTATGTATCTTGCTCTGTTGAACGGAAAAAGTGAATTGCATTTCCTGTCAGAGGGAAAGGATTGTTCTCCCCATGCCTCGCCCCCAGCTATGACATGACCCCGACCAAGTCCATGGTTGACACCCTCTCATTAGCATGTTGTGCAGAGGAAAAATAAATGCGGAACTACATTCAGAAGCATTTCCTTAAACATTTTCCATTTGCTCACCAATTTATTTTATTTATTTGCCTACTTTAATCACGTTTAATTATTTCTATATGTATTTAAACAAGAATTTGTGTATTTATACACACATTTATTTATTTATTTATTTGCATTTTTTTTATTTATTTGTGTATTTATTTATTTATTTATTGTTTTTGCAGGTTTCGTCCTCCATAGTCACAGCCTCTTAGTGACCGTGTTAACTATTTTCTTTTCAACCATTGGGTAGGATTTAAAAAATGTTTATTTGTTTGTGTGTGGCTGGTTGCTACTTCTGACAAAGTGCTGTTAAATATAGGTGAAACTACACCGCAAAAATAATAAATAAAAAGCTTTCTTAAAAAGGCAAAACAACGTATGCACATTTTCTTAATATGACATTATATTATGTATTTTAAGGTATTTCAACAGTGTTATTCAATGAAACCATATCAATCATTATTGCCTCATTGTTTTTATATAATGCATTTTATGGCATTTTAAAGGTTGTTGTTTGCTTAGGTCTGTTTTTATTACCACAAAAATATTATCTGAATTCTACATAAATTATTATTTGAAGCAATTTGAAGTATCACAACTATGGTTAATTTGTGGTTACCATTACTACAAGAACCATGTTTTTTTTTGTTTTTTTTTTCGTAGTAAAATTACAGTTAATTTTCGTAAGGGAACATGGAAACTCTGAGAGAATATTAAGGCAGATGCGGCGGTGATATTATTACCGACATTAAAATGTCTCAGGTTACTTATGTAACCATGGTTCCCTGAGTAGGGAACGAGACACTGCGTCCTCTAGGGGTCGCTATGGGGAACGCCTCGTCGTGACCCGTGTCTGAAGCATACATTGAAAAAACACCAACAACACGTTGGCCGGCGACAGCCCATGACGTCACTACCGGTGCGACTATAGTATAAATAGGCGCCGGGAGAACATGTCATTCACTTCTTCGTCTGAAGCTTGCGTCCGCAGCATGGCAAGAAACCTAGAGGACGCAGTGTCTCGTTCCCTACTCAGGGAACCATGGTTGCATAAGTAACCTGAGACGTTTTCAACTGTAATAATATTACTGATTTTGCTGTATTTTTAATTAAATAAATTCAGCTTAGCTGAGCATACAGTATGACATCGCGTGCGTGCTCTTTGCCCAAACAAACAACGCAGAGATCGTGTGTGTCATCAGGTGTCAAATAACGACGACGCGGATGCACACACCCTCTAAACGCTTTGCTAGTGCTCGCCATAACGATAGGAATATAGATCGCTCTTACCACGGAAATGCATGCTTCAAACAAAACGGTCAGTGAAGATGAAGAAGAGAATGACAAGTTCTCCCGGCGCCTATTTATACTGTAGTCGCACCAGTAGTGACGTCATGGGCTGTCGCCGGCCAACGTGTTGTTGGTGTTTTTTCAATGTATGCGTCAGACACGGGTCACGACGAGGCGTTCCCCATAGCGACCCCTAGAGGACGCAGTTCGAAGTTCCCTTGAAAGGGAACACATTTTTAACTTCAACATCCCAAAAAGTTTCACAGGATTATAAACGTAGGCTACCTAAAAGTGATGCACGGGCTTCGTCTTTGGCTTTTTTTTTCTTTTTCTTATCTAGGCGCCAGACTACTGATGTCTTTTCCCGGGTATAGTTGTCCATCAATTATGATAATTTGCAGTCAGCCGCAAACATGAGGTGAGAGCGAGCGTGGGCGCGGATGTGGGAATGGCGCGTCGTGTGTTCGCCTGTCTACTGCGTTCACCGTAAAACGCATTTTTTAATAATTATGTATATATGTTAATGTTTATATTTTTATTTACGTATATGTATATGTTAATATTAATATAGAACGAAAGTTTTTTTTTTTTTTTTGAGCAACTGGGATGCTGCCCCCCTGGGAGTTGGTGCCCTACGCAAACTGCATACTCTGCGGGGTGGTCACCCTAATAGTAGCGTGGATAAATATGTGCGTTCATCCACAAAAAGTCAACTGATCTGAAGTTATTTTGAGCCATAAGACCAAACTATCACAAAATATAATAATAATAATTTTAACATATATATATATATACTGTATGCATTAGTCAAAAGTACACCACAATTTAATGTCCTCTGATAACCATCATTTTGTCCAGCACAATTTGTCCAGCATCTCTTCTCCTTGTATATAAAGAGAGAGAGATAGAGAGAGAGAGAGAATGCAAAGGGATGTTATGCAAATGTGCTTTATAAGTCGAGCGTAGCATCTTGTCATGACACTGTCTATATTTAAAGCAGGTCACCTTAAACCCACCCCTGCTGCCTCATGACAGTGACATCTGGATGCACCGCGCACACACACACACACACACACACAAACAAAGCCACCTCTGCTGTCGCTGACTGAATCGGAGAGTGTTTATGCAGATGATAATGCACACCGCAGCTAATACACCATCATTCCGATGCAGAAAACAGAGATTCAGTCACCCAACAGGCCACTACAGAAGCTCTCCATCCCTACTAGATTTCAGCATGTTTAACATTTCACATGGTAAAGATTCTGATTATGCATGCATATCAGTATCTGTTCAGGGCTGCATGTGTATGAAAGCAAGAGCAGTAAGGCAAAAGAGAGGGAGGAAAATAAAGAAGGACAGGTTGTGGGTGAGGGATAAGAAGACTGACCACAGCCTGCTCCCTTCCCCCTCTCCGCCAGCAAGGCCGAATTTCAATAATTTCATCAGTTCATTTGCCTCTTAGAAATGCCGGAAGCCTTTTCCATCTCCTTCCTGCATTCTCACTCTCTTGCCTTGACCTAGATTCGTATGGGGAAAGTGACATGTATGCCTGACCAGAGAGCGGCCAGCCGCGCTCCGCAGCTCAAGTGCCTATAAAAAACGACTCCCTATCTCCAAATAAGAATAATGAAAAGCAGTGCTATGACAGATTGGACATAGATGAGATTGCTGCTGTGACTATATGCATGCGTCGCTTGCCAGCTTTGCATCTGAAATGGAAAAAGGGTGGGTGGTGGGTGTCAGGCTGTCGCTTCTGACGTTAAAGGGACATGGTCCCTCAACCTTTCACTCAGAGCGCACACACACACATACACATACACACACACACACAACACAAGATTGCTTGGCCTCTGACCATATCTTCTTTTCACACATGGCAAGACCACAGCCCTCCATGCAAGCTACCTCTGTCAAATAAAACACATTCTCAGGAGCGGAGAGGACGTCAGTGTGATGTACAAATAGGAAGCATACTAAAATCAAACTCGTTAAATAAATCTGCGAAGTGGGCCGAATTCTTGTCAGGGCACTTTGTAGAGATTAGTAAATCAATTAGAAGTGCTGAGAGCCAGCCATTATAGACAGGAGGTTCAGCAGTGGCAGCAGCCAAGATGGCGGGTGGTGTGGCATGATGCCAGTGGGCACATGCAGACACCTGTTACTGCCGTGTGAGTGTAGGGGAAAAGATATTTCAGCACCTACTGCATGTTTCCTGTATGATGCTACCCCTTGCTCCAATTATGGAAATTGATCCAATTAATAGCAAATTATGATCAAACATACAAGTGCAATTTCACGTCTCACAATGTGACTTTATTTCTTATTTAAAACTTTATCTGCACAGCATTTTTATATTGTTACTTTGTGGGAGAAATTTCTTACATAAGAGACACATAAACATTTGTTTTCACTAGTCGATTAGCTGCCCAGGTAAAATAGTATACACCTTTTTTTTTTAAAGAAATTATACTTTTATTCAGCAAGGATAAGAATAAAAAGTGACAGTAAAGACATTTACATTGTTACAAAACATTTATATTTCTAATAAATGCTGTTCTTTTGAACTTTCTATTAATCAAAATATCCTGAAAAAAATACATATCATTATTTCCACAAATATATTAAGCAGCACAGCTGTTTTCAACACTTATAATAATAAGAAAGGTTTTAGCATATTAGAATGATTTTTGACAGATCATGTGACACTGAAGACAGGAGTAATGATGCTGAAAATTCAGCTTTGCTATCACAGGAATAAATTACATTTGAAAATATATTAAAATAGAAAGCAGTTATTTTAAATTGCAATATTTCTTTCACAATTTTGCTCTTTTATTCTATATTTTAAATCAAATAAATGCAGCCTTAGTGAGCGGTCTTCATTTTACCAGCCCCAAGCTTTTGCAATGTACTGTTTGTATACACCATTCATGCAGTACAGCATCTCAGGACAAAATGTGCACAGTGGCACAGCTTCCTGCCATCTTGAGGGTACCTGACTGCAGCTTTAACCAGTCTAATGATGAGATGATGCCACGTCAGATGCCATTGGATTTTTCACACCATAGGACTGTTGACTGATGGGAGCTGATGTTGTTATGTTGAGCCATGGGCATCAGAGAGGGAAGAAAGGTCACTTGTGATTGTCTGTGACCCAATAAGGAGGCTTTTCACCCTCCAAAGGCTTCACTGATGTGACATTTGGCAGATATGTCCAAACAGGCATATGCACAGACACAAACACTTTGACAGCGTTCACAGTGACCCTTTAAGCTAGACTGGACATAATTAAGATCAGGCCTTGCCCACGTAAATAAAAATAACAAACAGGAGACAGTTTATTACTATCACACTGGAAATAACTTTATTAAAGCATAGTTCACCCAAAAATGAAAATGTTGTTTGTACTGTTTCCAAATTGGAACACAAAAGAATATATTTTGAAAACAACAATTGGACCTATCAACAACAACAAAAAAAAAACTCTTTAAAGAGAGGCATTTTTCAAAATATTTTATGTTCCAAAAAAACAAAACAAAGACAAATCAAACAGGTTTGGAACAATATGAACATGAGGGTGAGGCCCCATTGGACACCACTGACTTTCACTGTTTAAAAATTCATTTTCATTGTTTAAAAACAACAACAAAACCACAAAGAGAGAAATTTTTTTCAAAATATAAGCAAAATATAATGTTCCACAGACAAGAATAAGTCATACAGGTTTGGAACAACAGATTTGACAGAATTTGAATTTTTGGGTGAACTACCCCTTTAAGATCAAATTCTGGGCAAAATACAGAATATGGATTGGGTACGGTATCCCAACCACATGAATTTCTGATTTTAAAACTCTAAAATTGGCATTTAACAATATATAGTTACTTCTCTGGAGGCATGTCAGCTTATGATGAAAACAACCAGAAAACAAACAAACAAACAACAACAACAACAACAATAACAAAAACACGTTGGAAACTACTACATACATGTGCCCTGATTCATCCACAATCCTTTGCTCAGGAGGGGCTGAGACTGTTGCGGGGGGATGATGTGGACAAGTTGGCACCAGAAGCATGTCGCGGTTAAGCAGAAATTAAGCTGACATGACCCTGCATAGAACAGGTAAACAGAAAGCCTGCTTTGCCTGAGGTTACCATATGGCAGCAACACCAGCAAAGCGACCAGGTGGTTTTAGCTTTGCTTGCAGGGGATGTTTTGCTACCTGCTGTCCTTTTTGTTCGGTTTTGCTTTCGTTTCCGTCTCTCAAACTGTGACAGGCCCTGGCTGAGAGCAATGGGATGTCAGGATTGGGAAGAAAAAAAAAAACAGGAAGAAAACAGCTACAGCTTTACACACATATACCAGAGCAAGTGAAAAGAAGAAAAGAGAAATAGAGGTGGGAAGAGAGCAAGAGAGAGGGTGCCTTCGCTGTGGGTTGCCAGCCATATGGTGTTGGGTCTGTATGCGGGGCTCCTTAAGTGAAATTTCTGGAATGACCTGAGGCGATGAGCAGTGCAGTCTCCGCATGGGGAGACCAGCCTCACTCTAAAACCGTTTCTGCAAATTATTGATGAACTGATGCTTAAGCGGCATGACAGTGATACCTGCACCCACTCCTGATGGTGACTCAGCCTGAAAAGCTTGTTTTCTCTAGAAAAAAAGTGTGTATATTTGCATATGCTTGACTGGTCTGTGTAGTTTTGACATGGCGATGTACAAAAATGGAAACCTCAAGCAATTCGATGTGCATTGATTTTTAGGAAATTAACATAGATATTCATAAAAATCTCTGCCCCCAGCTTCCATGAGTTCTGAAGGGGGGCATTGATGATGAGACATGTGTTGTGATGCCTCGAAGACATGTATAAATTATGAGATGGCGAGGGCCCCTGAATAAGAGAAAATGTTAATTATCAAGATTGCCATTGCCCCCCTTTTCTTTTAACCCCCCATTTCTTTTCTCTTCTCTTTTTAAATTTTTTTTTGTTGTTGTTAATTAGCCTTATTGCAATTCTAATTGGTTGAGTTTTACCCATCTTAGTCGATGACAGCATTATGAAGCTATTAAAACCTCAGATCCTCAGTGGGGTGAAAAGTCTAATCAACCAATCACCACTGATATCCAAGAAATGAGCCTTGGAATATTATCATTTTGATCCTTTGTCCTTGTAAAATGTGCTTACTTCTTTTGTGATAGCATTGCATATTTGTTTAGCTTAAATATGTCTATTTAATCCTTTGCTTGTCTGAATGGAGTTTTACTATAACATTATCTAAAAACAACCTTTTTTAGATACCATAATTAATTTAGCATTAACTGAAGAGCATGTTTTTGATGCTATACTGATGTGTAAACGAGAGAGAGAGAGAGAGAGAGAGAGAGAGAGAGATGCTAGAATAATTCTCTAACAGTGGAAAGAGTCAATGGTGTCTGGCAGTTCAGGGTAAATTGGTACCGCTGTCTTCCTGCCAGTATCCAGACCCTGAACAGAATAAACACCCTCGTTAAACACTGTCAGAAATGCTGACTATTAAGTCGAACTAGACAATGTGCTAATTAGTACATTTGCATATGATCATGCAAATAAAAAAGCTGAACCCAAACCTGAATTTGCATGTAACACAGTTGGGCTCTGTGCTGGAGGCTTGTTGCGGAGCAGAGGAGGTTACAGCTCACTGACCAGTTTATACTCACAAAGCGTGTGCATATTTCTTCAGAAACTGCTTTAATGATGCAGTAAAACTATGATACTTAAAAAAGTAAACTAATCAGAAATGTTTACTTAATATCCAAGCTAGCTACTTTATATAGATAGATAGATAGATAGATAGATAGATAGATAAAGTGCAGTGTAAATGCAGCATGGGTCAGTTCTCAGTATAGATTCATTATTATTTTTATTTTACCATAAGAGGGAATTTAATTCACTCAATTTGCCATTGGAATTTCATTCACTCAAGATTTTAGCATGGATTAACATTCTCCTCCATTAAAACAGTTCACAACAAACCACTAAACAGCAGAAACAGATTAAAGTGCAGAGGCGACTATAAATGATAATTTCTTTATTAAAAAGTAATGCAGCAGAATTAACTTTGAATTAAATTATATTTGCAAGGCACTACTGGACTCATCTAAGTAAATGGTTCGAAATCCCCGAGGAGACGTGGCTCATGTCGAATAAAAGCACTCTCTTCCTCTGAGCATCTCTAAAGGTTAACTCCACTTAGACAAGACGCCTGAAGAAAGACCAGTCTACACTCCACCAAAGTGTTTCCAAGTTACATCACATAGATCGAGGGCTGAACTCCAAGGTGCTGAAAATAGACAGACATTTTTAACTCCTTATTTTCATTTACTGTACATTTCTAAAGGACAAGAGGTAGTCGATCAGTTCAGCCCACTGCGATATGTGACACTTAGCTGGGCTAAGTGACGTAACCTACTGATAATTCAGGACTGTAACGTATAGTTAAAGTCAGTCTTAAAAGCCAGGCATTATTCTTTTAATGTCCAGCATCTGGTATATTGTCTAAAAAAGCTACAGAAAATAAGTGTTCCGCCCCCCCCCGTACAAATATTTTGTTTTTGTTCTTGCAAAAAAAAAAAAATGTTTTATGATATTGTCACGGTGCGTGTGGAGAGATGAAGCGAGGGACACAGGTGGAGCAACTTAAACAATAACGAGGTAACAAGATGGGCGGGGCAAGACAATAGACAGGAGAGAGCACATGGCACCAAACAAACACAACACAAGCCATGTGCTCACAAAAAACAATGTCATCTGGTGGCCATCCTGGGCACACCCGCTGAAGACTGTGACAGATATATTTTTTTTACTTTAGGGGATTTAATGCAATATAAATTGGGAATTACTCTGGGAAAAAAGTGACAAGAAAATGTTACGAGGAAGCTAAATGTGCAATTAATTTTATATCAGTTGTAAATGCAACATTCAAATTCTTCTGAATATTTATCTTAAATAGCCATGTAACTAAAGTTATAACTAACATATGGCTATTAATACAACAATAGGTCTGAATGAGCGCCCCTCATTTACACTATATACACTCATACGCACACTCTGACACAAAGCATTATTAGTACACTATACCATATGTTTCATACCATATGTACATTTGATCCAGCTCTCGCACACTGAGGCTGTGGGCTTTTCATATCATGAAAAGTGTGTGACCCTGATTGGGCGAGATAGCTGGAGTCTCAATGTAGCCCTATCAGGTCCATCAGTTCATGGCGCAGCAGTGCTCCGGACTGAAACAGAGGACATGGACAGGGCATTATTGTGATATAAATTTTACATTAGCTTTTCTCCACACTCACAGAGAAGCAAAAGGCAGCTCGTGTGACCCAGGGGAGGGGTGTTCAATGTCGTCTGCCTGCTCGCTGAGAGCTGATGGCCTCCAATTGAGTGCAGATGCAGGCATATCATTTGAATAAAGAAATACCTCTGATCTATGGTATTATCTTGACAAGACAGCGGATAATCAGCTGCTCTGAGCTCGGCCATTACTGAACTCTTTTGTTTTACTTTTCAGCACAAATCAACCCCTGCCTTTCCCCTGACAGCTCCCATTTTACTTTGCTTCTCTTTTCTTCCTGTCTTCCTTAATGACGGAAACACAATGTGAGCATAACGTGATGGAAGGACAAATTGAGTTTCACAATTCTGATTTAAAGTCCAATTGTTGCCACCTTGAATGTGCCATGAATGTTAAAATTAATAAATAAATAAAAATGAGATTCAAGATAATCAGAATCAAATCCATGTTATACTCTCAAATTATGAACTTTGAATATGACACATTTTTTTGACAACAGGCTAAAAAATGAACTCACTGATTTTGAATACATAAGTCATTCCAGTTGTTTTAGCAACCAGTTCAGTGAAGGAATTGTGAAAATCAGGTAACAGCACCAAAAACAAACAAACAAACAAACAAAAGAAAGAAAGAAATAAAGAAAGATAAATCTCTGTGACTGCTAGGGTGCAATAGTTGCACTGAGTACCATGGTTTGGTACAGCACCAAAATATTTAAAAAGTATGTATGCACTGTATGTATGTATGTATGTTGTATTTAGTGTTTCTTATCATCATCCTATTGTGTTGCTTTTTGCAGGATTGTTTTATGAATATAAAGTTCAAAAACAGCATAAAAATAAACAATTAAAATAAAAAAATGTTATAACTTTTATGTTATAATGTATAATAATAACATAATAATGTAAGTCACACTTTTGATCAATTTACTTCCTCCTTGCTGAATAAAAGAATAAACTTGTTTAAAAAAAAACTGTACTGACCCCAAATGGTTTTGTGTATATATATGTATATGTATATGTATATATGTATATGTATATGTATATGTACATGTATATGTACATGCATATGCATGGTTTTAAAAGTCTTCATCATTTAATGAATTACTGCTGCTATAATAACTAGAAAATGTACACAACAGTCTCTTTTAAATAACAATATCACATTTTAAGGCTATAATGAGCCTAATTTACATATATGATAATATACATAATTACACGTGAGCATAATTACATAAATACTTTTATATAGCATAAATACTTTGTGATTAAAAAATAAGTCATGTTTGTACTTAATTTAAATAGTCATGACACAGTGCTATTTTATCATATTTAACATCTGTTTACATTGGATTGTGGGTAGTTAGTGAATAAGTTGCAGGTTTGTGCACTAAGATACTATGTGCAAAAATGTTTAGCAAATTCGTCCTTTCCTGTTTACACTAAGAGATGCTCTGGAAGAAAAATAAACTTACTCTTTTGAACTAAGACCATCTGCTACTGCAACCAACTCTGCCATACAGGAACATAATAATTAACAAGACAGTAATATTCACAAGTTCACCTATAGTTACAATCCATTGATTGTGTTTTGTTGTGCAGTAATAGACTGAGCTGCATAGGTATCCAGAACACCATGAAAGAGAGACAAAAATAGAGACTCCTCTACTCTAAGTGTGTTTGTGTGTGTGGTATCTCCACATCTCGAACAGATTTACAGACCGCATGGCCGTGCAACAACAGTTAATTTTGGCAGCTGGTCATCTGGATTTCACACACACACACACACACAAAAGGAGTGGAGCAAGTACTACAATGAGCACCTCATCGCCTGCGAGATCTCTCCAGATCCCTCCCCTTTTAGATGCCAAAAGTTAAATCTATATTTAATAGGCTTTGAGATTCAAAAATCTAAAAAAAAATCTCTACTGGCTCAACTGTGCATTGTTTTTCTTTTTCTGTTTTCTGCCTTTGCTTTTTTCCCCATTTATTTCCTGTACGCTCTTTTCATCTCCATCTGTTTGAGGATGCAAATATTCCACACCCCTTGCGCCTTATCGGTTCTTTTCTTCCTTTCTTTCGTCATTTTTTTTCTTTTTATATTTTATCTGTGGTGAAAATATTTGAACTGAATGGCTGCTTAAGATGTGGCAGAGATTTAATACAAATTATTCCCCCCATCTTAAAGCAAGTGGCCCCATGCATAAATAATAAAACAATACAAAAGGAGTTGTGTATGGAGGAAGCCATCTATGGTGCCACATGAAAGGCACATGCAGACTTACACAGGGGACTCGTGTGTGCTTCACACACACACACACACACACACACACACAAACAAAAGGTCCGCTCGAATAACGCACGGGATTACTACAATAAAACACCGTGGCTTTCTTTACCTTCCTCCATAATGATGAGACACATTTCTGGATTCTTCAAAAAGTGATGCTCTCGTCCCGGCTCTGAAAAAGAGCATAGATGCTGTTAGTGGTTATAGCTTCCACCCTAACACACTTAGATTCAGAATTTATGAATCAGTTTCCTGTAAATAAATAAGTTGGAATTTGAATTGGCTGAATTGGAATGTCAGGAAATGGAATGAACTGAATTACAATTTAAAGGTGGTCAACACAGTGACAACATTACATCATTAATTTTGAATAATTATGTGTATTTATTTCCTAATCTGTATATTAGAAGATAAACATCTGATTTTTTTCCTCAACTGATGAAATACATTCACTAAACTTATAGATAAATACTGTCAAAACAGATAAAAGAGCCATCAAGATGTTTTGCCATACACCACCACAACATTTCCACGATGTTGTGAGATAAAAGTAAGTAGTAGCATCAACATTTGTATCTACTGGTCATACATTACTATTTATATTCATTATATTCAGTATTTTATGTTCATATTAATGTATTAATCAAAAACATAACTTACAGCAGTTATATTTTAATTATCTTTCCTTAAATTTTAAATTTAGGAATTGGAATTTAAAAGGCAATTTAGGCATTCAGAATGCTAAGTGATATTGCCATGTGGTGGCACAAGCAGACATCTTGTGTTACTTATTTTCTCAGAGCTGCGTCTGGCGTGAACACAGCACTCAGCTGCTGCCTGTCAGCAACGAGCCCAACATGTAACCTCTGACTACAACACTACTAAGCGCTAACAATTTATCTCTCTCACTGCATCCCATAACAGCAAAGGATGTTTTTTTTTTTTTTTTTACAGTGTTGGTTTTATAACTCTAAATTACACATTGTCACTAACAAATAATGCAACTCCAAAAAATGCGCGCTAAGCATGTCACCGCGGCTTTTGATAGTGTCAGTCAAAGCGCTCGCTCAACGCACAGAAAACACGACTCGCTATTTATCATCTCTCCACCTTCCCTTCCACCATTCGTCCTTCCTCGTCGTTGCGTTTTGTTATGAAGTCTGCATGTGTATTAAGAGGGATTTTGTTGTCCCTAGACACCAATTTACATAAAGTGCAAGCCATCATTGGTTCAAGAGAAGCAAATTACTTCCCTGACAAGATCACCCCCACCCCTTTTTATTATTTATTAATTTTTTAACATAGCACGAGCCGAGGTTGTTAAGAGCACTTAACCAGATATGCAAAATATCACTTTTCTATGACCATGATCAATGAGGAGAGGAGTGGGAATGAGAGAGAGCGAGAGAAAGGACAGAAAGAAAGAAAGAGCTAAGTGATTGAATTAAGTGCTGGGCCAATCATTTAACAATTCCCTGAGGTGCGCTGTGTGAGAAGACTCTTTCTTAAGCCTGTGCTGTAGCAAACCTCGGATAATCACACACTCCTATACTACTGCACCGATGCCACCTATGAAGGTATTTTTGGTGCAAAACAACTGAGCGTCCAATGTGTGGCTATTCTCTACAACTACAAATTCCGCTGTCACGGACGCTCAGTTGTTTTGCACCAAAAATACCTTCATAGCCACCTCCCCACGGACAGACAGATACACCTAAAATCCCAGTCTGTACTGAAAGGATGAATTTGGGTGACAACAATGCACTAAACACAAGGAAAAAGGCACTATAGTGCTATTAAAGGTAGTGTCACTTTAATTTCCTCACTTCATCTTAGCCAGAGTGTGCTGCTTGTGACAGTTGAGCCCTGTATCTCAAGCCATCTTGTCAAACGTGCCTTTTTTCAAATCAAATTTGCAGTTTCAACCCAGCTGAGAAGAGCGCCATTAAGGCCACTACATTACTCTAAAACATATGAGTGAACATTAACAGGATACATCCGATGTTTCAAACATGAGGCTTCATTTCGAACTTTGAGTGACACTTTACACCTGAAACTAGTAATGGAGTTACTATGCAAATGTACAAGTAATTAAACAAGCCAAGTAAATTAAAGTACAATTAAAACGTGAGAGGTCCTTACTCTGTCATAGTTAGAAATGACTAGATACCAGCACATCTGTGACCTTGAGTTGAATGCTAGAGACAGATAATAAAGAGGAAAAAATAACTTGGGGAAGATCATTCATTTTCTCACATTAGCTTTTTGATGAAACTCTTGATGAAGCTCGAATGTTCTTTTCTTGTCTTGTCTGGCACTACGTGTAATGTAGCATTTTTGGGAATTAATGCAACCCGCTAAGTAAGATCCAGGGCTTATTGTAGTTCAAATGTTATTCTTCTTCTTTGTCACGTCTATGAAGGATTTTCGATCATTGTGGTTGACTGTAATAAGAAACACTTTGATGAAAGATGTTATAATAAATTTCTTCATTATGGAGCAGCAATTTCACATGGCTGCATTCGAAATTCAGTCACCAGCTTTATACTATGGGGTCCAAAGATTCACTATGAAAAAAGTGATATTTGAATCTTATATTTTAATCCGATATTTAATTTTTTTTCTAATTTAATACAATTAATTTCTAATTTCAATTCATTTCTAAAATAATTTATGTAGGTATTATAACGATTTCATTATAAAAAAATAACATTATAAGCAAAACAACTTGAGTAACAAGTTAAAATTGAAAAATTTCCATGAGTTTCAGAATTTCTTTTACATTTCTAATGATAACCAGGCATTAATTATTATTTTTTTTGACCAAGAAAAAGTGCAGAATCTTAGAATATTGTATATATCAGCTGTTCTTTGTTTTACACATTTTCAAAATCTGAAATGTAAATGTAATATATATTATATTGTGTAGAAACAATTTGCATATATTATATCAAACTTGATAACAATAAAGTTTAGTAAATACACACACAGACACACACACACACACACACACACACACACATGCAAACTATTTCTACAAAATATAACACATATACAGAGAAATTTGCATATTAAATCAATCTTAGGAAGAATATTCTACAGTCATAAATAATACTTTTCCTGGATCTGTGTGGCGATCTCTAAAAGTGTCTAAAAAACCCCCATTTCCAGGTGAAACAGCAGTCTATTTTTGATCACTTAGATTATGTGCCATTGCATCCACATGTTTGATTTGATCTCCAACAAAAACAGTGCAGAGGTCTGGTTTTAATAATAACTAACCCTCCCAACATGATGGCATCTTATGCTGCTTTCATGTGTGGACATGGAAGCCAAGTCTGGACGGGACGTTCAAGACCGCTTCACATGTTTTCCTATAAAGTTACACCCCAGCCCCAAACCAGTCTTTGTATAATGCACCCAGTCTAGACTATTAAGTCGAAGCGCCCTATTCCGGAGCATTCTTCCCCACAGACATCCAGGAAAGCTCTCTAAATAAGCACATTTCTTGTCAGTTTTGACACTGATGTCTCGTTTTCTGAGGCTGAGCGAGGAGGAGGAGAAGCCCATGAATCCCGCATTCGCCTCGGGCCTCCGTGAACACGTCTTTCAATGGTCAACTTGTGTTATTAGCAGTGTATGGGTGTTTGGTAACAGCTCGCCAGCGCTTGTGGGCATATATCACGACAGATTGTTCCCATAACTACATACGGCAATGTTTTAAAATCACACAGCAATTATACAAGCCTGTGAAACATTTGTAAAGGCTTGTGTCCGGGTACAATACTGTAGTGTTCACATCCAAGGGACATCAGAGGACTGTGTGAATTTAAAAAAAAGAAAAAAAAAAGAACTATCAGATCTCAGTATCATTAATAATAAAGTGACTTCTGAATGTCCCAAGAACAATGGCATTGTGTGTGGAAGTGAAGACAAATCCTTTCCTTTTTCTCTCTGTGACGCTCCTCTATCTATTAATAATATTCACATTTCATTTTTTTCTCTTCCTGCTAATGTGATTTTTAATCAGGGACTGAAGCTAAGCAATGTAATCTTGAAAATTATTAAACAGACTTTTATAACCAAGGTCTCTTGATCTCGCTCTGATCAATTGGACAAAAACATATATAGCGAGATTTATAGCGAGAGTGATAAAAATCAAGGGCGAGTTCTTTCTGCACTGAAGTTTTGGAGTCATCTTCTCACAAATACAAAAAGAAATCTACTTCAACTTCTTGTTGAAATGGATATTGTATTGCTCAAAGGCTGATGAATACAGATTGAACTTTTTTTTATTTTTAATCGGAAGATATAAAGTGAACATTTCCTGTTTTAATCCTAATGAATTAAGCATAAAAGAACAATCATGCCTGATAACATTAAATGCATAATTCTGTCTTTATATAAGATAAGGCCTTTACAAAAATCCTATACATTTTGTTCTGCTATAGTTCTGGGAGGTCTTGAAGTGTCCACTTCCATAAACATCGAGGCATCCGCTCAGTCACCATGCAGAAATCCGTATCCAAAAACACAGAGCCGAAGGGAGACAGTGTGATTCAAAGCCTTTGGTCTTTGTAAGCGTCTGGTTTTCCCAGGATTGGCTAATGATAGTGGCTCCAGTGAGTCATCTTTGGGAATGATGATCAAAGCCAAATTAAGTCTGACTTTTATGCAAAATGTAATATGTAAGCCTCCAGCAATGTCTTTGCTATTGATTTTCTTCTTTCCCTCTCTCCATTTTTATCCGAGCACAATACACAGTGTGAAATTCGAAGAAAAGGGTTCTCTCCGCAAAAATGATTGAGGTATCCGGAGTTCTGCCTGTTTGCATTTAGAGTCAATTTCAAATATAAATGGTCATGTTCTAGAATAAAGTGTGTCATTCTGTATTTAGATTTGGCATGCAGGAGGAAAGACGGTAAAATGTGTCATGAAATCGCTCACAAATTGTGTTTCAAAAAGCTAAACTGTCTTGTACTACGAGAACAAATAATAATGGCACATTTGTAAATTACCTCATTCTGAGTAAAAGAAAATAGGATTCACATTCTAAGCTGCATGAAACTGTATAAAATGTGCACAAACATACACAATACCATTCCAAAGTTGTTATGTTTTTGAAATAACTTTCTTATGGTCACTAATGCTGCATTTTTTATTTATTTATTTTTTTTGGATCAGAGAGAAAAAAAACATCAGTAATCAGTACGTGAAAAATTATTACAATTTAAAATAGCTGTTTTCTATTTTTTATTTAATGTATTCCTATGATGGCAAAGCTGAATTTTCTGCAGCCATTACTCCAGTCACATGATCATTTATAATTCATTGTAATATATATATATGTATATATCAGTGCTCAGTTAAAAAAAATTTTTCAGCATTACTAAGCTAAGATAAGAAGTTCATTTGTCCTGAAATGACTTTCACTTGCATTTTATTAGTGCTGTTTACTAGTTGTTTTGTTTTCCCTACAACAAAACTACGGAATGAGTCTAGCTCATACTTATAAATAAAATACAGCAATGCAGAAACCAACTAAATCATACAGTGTGTAAAAATAGCCTTTCTTGACAGGAAATAACGCTCCAGGAACCATGTAATTCAATTGACAGCTCAAATGCAATTCTATGAGTGGCTCAGAGCTGTTTATTTGCAATAAAAACAGCCACTGTAATAACCCCAAATAAGTCAGTGTAACAGTAAAAGCTCATCTTACATGCCGTGTTTTCATAGGCTCGGTGATCTAGGGGCTAGCACTTTATCTTGAGGACCTGTGCAAAGTGCACTGTACTGCTGATCCAAACAGGCACACCTGGAGCCCAAACAAAATCCAGCACCAGCCCACTCAACCTGTGCACACGGCCTCTTTTCTCAGTGTGAACCGTGTGCCAAAACGCTCCCACTGTGAATTCAATAGAAACCCTCTTCTGTTTAAGCTCTGTAACACCTTTATGGCTAAAACTCCAAATATTGGAAAGTATTGATTGATTTCTGCTGTTGCTGAATGATGATAAACCGTTATGGTTATATATTAAAACCATGGATGTTTTTTTAAGAAGGAAACGGAGGCGCAGTATCACTGCAAAAAATAAATAAAATAATGAAATAAATAAAAATAAATAAACTGGGATGAGACCATTTTTGACAGCGTAACAGTAAAACAAAATTATTATGAAATATGACCTCAAAAAGTGTGTAAAGTACTGTCCAACAGAGACATGGATAAAGTTTCAGAGGGAGACAGTGTCTCTTTTCCTCAAGCTCATTGAGTCTCATTGATTTTCTAAAGCTGCCTTGTGTGTGAGGGCTAACAACAAAATACATTTCAGGAAAAAGTCATTTCAGAGGAGGCGGTATCTCCTTTTAGCACAATGAATGGCTAATAATAAATCATCAATATTATTAAAAGGTATTATTTAAAATATTTATTTTAAAAAATCTAAAAACTTCATTTAAACTATATATTTTTTCAATTATATAAATTACATTACTAATACAAACAACAAAAAGTAGTAACAAATACAATGTTGTATTACAGTATTACTGTAATTACTTTTGAAGCATTGTTTAAAATGATTAAAATGCTTGATGTGACAAATGGTAATATAACAAGAGAAAAGCATTATTGTTTGTTGTATAGTTTCGTGGATAGTCTAAGGAAAAATGTGTTCCAAATGCCTTTACAAATGTAACTGGAACATGCATTTCAATAGAGGGGGGAGAGGAGGAGGGGGGTGGGGGGACACACTCAAATGTAGAGAGGGCCTGTTCCTCCCCATTTCAGAAGTCCAGCACATGCCACTGATTACAATCACATTTGGGTATGGAGCAATGGTTTTGAGGGTTTGCATTTGTAGTATTGCAGCACTTCTTTGAGAGACTGCAAATCACCACCTGCATCCATACACATCCTGAATAAAAATGCTTTTATGTTCTTAATAGCACTTCCATTTTCTAAGAGCTCCATTCTGTTGGCTCTGTGCATGGATGATGGTGACAAACCTTTAATTTCCCTTGACAAGCTGTCGACAGCCTCCTTATGGAGGACAGGTGACTTTTCAGAAGGTTATTCATGTAATTGTTTATTTATCATCGTCTTTCTGCTGAGAAATCCCTCGCTCTCGCTTCCTTTCTCTATTTCTCTTTTCCTGCTTACATATAGGAAGGTCTCTTTAACTAACATCGGATTTTAAAGAAGTCGTTTGCTTTGAAAACCACCTAAGGCAGCCAATAAGAAGAAAACTGTGCATTCTTGCTCTTGAAAAGCCTGATTAGACGACACAGGGACACATCTGTCTCTGGTTTCAAACTGACCTCTAATAATCTGCCTACAAACGTCATTCGAGCTTCTAAAGGGAGTAACGGTCATTGTTACCATTTGGTGAATATAGCGTGGATATGAGAGACATTTCTATGATGTGTTTATGCGTGTGTGGTACAGTAAATCATGTTTGTCAGAAATGATGCTGACAGCTTTTGATGCAGCGAGCGTCTGAGCCGACATAGAAGCCACTTTGTGGCTTGCCATCCTGTAGCCACATGCATAATGCGTGTTTAATGTGATTTGCCCAGGTTTATCTGGCACTGGGCTGGGCCTGATTGCCACTAGCATTCCTGCATACTCTTAAGGATGTCTCTTTAGAACTGTCCAGACACATACAGTCCTGTTTCATAAGCCCCTCTTTGCATCTCCACCAACCGCCTTAAGTACTTTGAAGAGTCTTAGAGTGCACTTCACAAATTACCACACAGGGAGCATATCAGCTGTCAAAAAATCAAGCTTTCCCATTCTTTAACATCTTTTTTCCCCTGCTTCCTCCCAAAGCCTTTCCAACTTCGCATCAGGTTTGGCTAATACTTTTTTAAAGCGCGTTTCCAGCTAGATTCATCACACAAACTTTGACGAATCAGCACTCTGTTAAACTCAAAGTCTGAAGGCAATGCTTGTCCAGGTCTTTTTTATAAGGCTAGAAGAAGGGATACATCAGTTAAAAATCACAGATCTGCGGTTGAATTCAAACCACCTCGACCTCTTAATTTTTTTAAATACCGCACGTATCAGCAAAACAGCAACACGGCCCTGTGCGCACACCATTGTGCGTGTCTGTGATCATCTAAAGAAGTTTCGGTGCTGAGCTTTTCCTTTATGCAGAAGTTTCCAACTCTTCAGGGTGCCACGGGTCTCATCTCCCCCCGTTCTCCATCCTCTAGTTTTTAATTCTCCTTTTCTTTTTCTTCAACTCCTTTCCCTTTGCTCTCACACGGAAGAACATCATCTATGCACATATAGCACTGGGTGTGATGAGGGATTCAAGTAATACAAGCATCTGCTCAGGGCTTTTGTGTTCAAAAGATTCAATTAAAAAATAATTACCAAAAGATTAGTAGTAGTCGAACATGACTGTACTGTTTGAATTGATGTTTCTTTTCATCTGGTTTAATAATAGAATGCTTTCTTAATTAAGAAAAAAGGGCCACTGCAGTGCACTCTGACTGAATAAAAGTTTGTTTGATGTGTTGAAAAATTTAATATTTTTTTGATCTAACAAATTAATCCTCCCCCCCTTTTCCCTTTTTTCACTAGCAGGAGATAAAGACAATTTAATTTAGATACCAATGGCTAGAACAAACCATTCCCTGAGCTTCGGTCAACGAACAAGCTATAAAACCAAGCCCAGAACAATTAATTAATTAGCTACGCACAGACGTGATAGAGCATATACGACTGGTAATGATATCGGGGAGAGAGAATCTGGTGGAATTTTCTCCTTAAATTACCTTCTCAGTGGTGTCCCACACCGCGCGGCTAATGCACAGCTTACAATTCCCACGCGTGTATGCAAACACAGCGGGAATCTCCCGTGTGATTTTAATCTCTGATGGCCTTATGTGAGATTACACACACTGGAGCATGTATCAATGCTCCGGCTCGGGCTCTTGGGCTACACCACACAGAGCAAAACTGAGCATATTCATGAAGCTGGGCTATAGTGATGTCTGATTCATGAACAAAATGTGCTTTTGAGTCTGTTCTTTTCAATGAATCGGTTGAACTGGTTTATAAAACAATACATTCCCAAATGATTCTTACTTTTATTCAGCAAAGACGCATTAAATAGACCAAAAGTGACAGCAAAGACTTATTCATTGTTACTAAAATAAAAATTAAATTAAATACTGTTCTTTTAAACTTTCTATACATCAAAAAATCTTGAAAATATATCTCCTGTCAAAAATATTAAGCAGCGTAACAGTTTAAACATTGATAATAATAAGTAATGTTTCTTGAGCATGAAGTCATCTCATTGAATGATTTCTGAAGGATCATGTGACAGAAAACTGGAGTACTTTTTTATTATTAATAAATGCAATCTTGGTGAGCATAAGACAATCTTACTGACCCTAAAATTTTAAAAAGTAGTTTATGACCTCAGATGATGCCAACCCTGAAACAACATACAGAACTACCAAATTTTGCTATAAGTTTGATTGCATCATATAATAGTTGCTGTTAATAGTGTTCATCGTCTGTTTGATTACGTCTTTAAATGATTATGTCTTTAATTGATTTTTCTGTACATTTCTGCCATATGTACATTAACTGACAGTCACCACTGATAAGCTACCACTAAATATTGTATAAACTTAATTTGCTGTAAAGTTGCTTTGCAACGATTTGTATCGTGAAAAGCGCTATACAAATAAACTTGAATTGAATTGAATTGAAAAGTTTATGTTTAAGAAATAAACCCAAAAATGAAAAATTCCTCTCACATCAAAATCCACCAACATATTTGTTTAGAACTGTTTTGTGTCAGAGAAAACTTTTCACTGGAGAAGTTAAAAATGTCACATGCATGCAGCTTGTCACTTGACAAGACATTAATTGATGCACTGGAGTTGTGTGGGTTACGTGTGGGTTATTATCAGCTATTTAGACTTCTGACGGCACCCATTCACTACAGAGGATCTATTGATGAGCAAGTGATGTAATGCTAAATTTCTCCAAATCTGTTCAGATCAAAAAAATGTCCTTTAATGAGTAAACTATTCTTTTAATGACTTCATTGTTTGACACAAAGCTGGTTTTATAAAATCATTT
>NW_015636045.1:55954-60803 GCF_001515625.1 Sinocyclocheilus rhinocerous | reverse complement strand
CAAAGCTGGTTTTATAAAAACATTTTATTAAAAAAAAAAAAAAAAAAAAAAGTTCCTAAAAAGTTTTAGCACTCTTGAATAAACTGTCATTTACTAAAAAAAAAGTGCAGAGTGAATTAATTTTAGTTTTTTTTTAACAGCAATATATGCCTACATATGGCTTTTTAGGTCATTTTCTGAGCATGTAAAATACCCCTCCAGGATGCCAGGGACCATGTGGTGATGTACAGATGTAAAAGTTGTAACGTTAAGTGTTATTTTAGTATTACCTATATAGTATTATCTTAAAATTAATATAGTTTTTATTTTAATATTTTCATTTTTAATTTTAGTTTTAGTAATTCTGTTATGTGGTTTTATCATTTTATTATTATTATTATTATTATTTAATATTTCTATATAGCTTTCTTCTTCCAATTTTAGCAGTAATTTAAGTACTTAAACTTATTTCAGTTAATTACATTTTTTAAAAATGTTTTATTTCAGCTTTATTTCAATTAACAAAAATAATTTTAATAGTCTTAGGTTTAGTTTACAATAACAATACTGGTGCAATGAATAACAGATCAATGACTTACATTTAATTACAGAAAATCACATTTTGGTTTGTTGAGCCGGTTCAGAACTGCAGTTTAGTTCAAGATGAGTACCCAAGTACCTAAGAAGCTGCTCTGAATGTTAATTATGCCTGACAAATCTAATATATATATATAATACATATAAAAAGAAACAAGTTTATCCTTTTGGGGGGATTAATATGTTCTTGGCGTTCTTTATCTTTGAATTATCCGCCTTTGTCTACTTTGACTGTCCCAGAATATTCAAGAAATGAATGTTGGCAGAGAGAACAAAAGATATTAATTAAGAGTAGATTCTGCATTGACTCAGACTTGTCCATAAGACAAAAGGTTAAGTAAATGCCAGGGCTGCTATGTCACCTCAAACAATGAGTATTAGCTTTGGAATCATTAGCTCAAGGCCCTGTGCTTGCTTTGCTGCCTCATAACCTTATTTGTTCTGAATATCGCAGAATAATAAATGATTTCTGTCACACTTGTCAAACACCCGTGCAACTTGCACACCGTGTGTATGTTGGATAATGTACACAGAGGGGCCTATCTGGAAGGAGAATGTGAATAGCAGAGTAGAGAGAGAAAGAGAGAGGGAAATGGTGAACATAGGATATTTTCATATTACTGTCATAAAAATGGTTCAAATGAAAGGAGGAAATATCAGGTTTGTATAAACAAGGTCTTTGCAAAAGGGAACGACAATGAAAGTACTTTATGACTTCAGAGATTGCTGATACGCTGTCAGTGTTTTCGTCTTTGTTTATACTACATTATTACATCACTGACAGACTTCATATGCACAGCTTCCATTGGTTTCTCTTCAGTAGCATGTAGATAAAATCATTAAGAATGCGATTCAAAAAGCAATGCTTTAGAGATTAGAACATTTTCAGTGACACTACAGTTCACCTATACATAAACTGCATTTGCATATAGCCAGGGCTTTTATGTCACCTCAAACAATGAGTATTAGCTTTGGAATCATTCATGTCTGCTGAGAAAACACAGTCAAATTGGAGTCTTGATTGCCAGAAAATGTGAGGCCAGGGCTGTTTCATTTCAATCTATAGTTAAATTAGCCTCCGACAGCGGGTTGAAAACACACAATTAACTGAGCTAGGTGGGGCGTAGGGGAACAGCACCTCTAATGCACCGCTAGATTGAGATTGAGCTGGGCTTCCAAATAAGAAACATCTCATCGGCTTTACAAATCAAAGCAGGGCCAGGCTCCTAGCCATCTAACCCCGCTGAAACCCATCAGTATGAACTCATTGTCAGGGGCTGACTCTCTCAGGACCCTTGATGGAGATTAATTTTGGTCAAAACATGTGACAGAGGAGGAGCTGGGGATGGAGGAGGCTAATTAGCTATTGAGCAATGCAAAAACTGCTGATAATACTGAGGGACCTTATATATGAATGCTTAGATAGGTGTCGTATTCCCATAGGTTGATGGGGATCAGCTGAGAGTCAGCTGATGCGAGCTTGACTAACGTGACTGCCGGAACTAACGCTATGCTAGATTTTTACAACACATCGAATAACCAAACGGCATCATGCTACTAAAATGGCAGCGCTGTCTCTGCATAACTGATGAACATGACAGAGAGTGAGATGAAACAAATAAACAAATGAGCAGGAAGAAAATATATAAATAAATGGTTGAGATGCTCTGAAGATTTCCCTCTTTAAACTGATAGAAATTGCAGAGGCATTTGAGCAGTGCCAAGGTAGCGTTTCCAAGCATATGGCATTTTAATTCCTGTTTGTCTCATCTGGGTAACTCCGGCCCAGCAAATCTCGACTCTATCCAGGGAAATATCCGAAGAAGTGAATGCTTAAGAACAAAGGGCTTCAATATCCTCTGTAATGGGGGTTTCATTCACTATATTTTCCACAGAATTATGAAACGGAGAATTCGGTTCACTCGCTGATTTATTTGCTGTTATCATCTCTGCCAGTCTTTTCTCTCTCCGCGATACGAAAATTAACAGACATTTCAAACGTGCGTCTTTCCTCAAAACTGCTCCATCAATAAATCGCACAAATAACCCAACATTTCGCTCATGACACCAAACACGAGACCATCCCAAACAAGCGGCGTGTTCATTTTTAATCATGAGTCACCTTTGTGGCTGTTGACAGCTAGTGAAGTATGACTAATAAGAGCGGTGTTGTTGCTTCCCCGCTGAGGTGGAATGGTCTCTTCAGACACAGAGCCCTGTAGATCATAATAAATTTCATTGCGGGATGGCTAATAATCTCACTGTTTCACTTTGGTGGCAATCACAGCTACTACAACGCGTCATGATTCACCAATTAAGAGGCCATATTTCTTCAGGCTGCCAGTGCAAATGGACAGCAAGTGTTGTTGAAGTCAATGGATGCAAAGCTGAGCTCAGTGGTTCACTCACTGCAGCGTCTAGCTACAAATCAACAAATATCTTGTGAGATTAATTTAGGTATAAATATATAAACATATTACACACACACATCTTTAGACGTGAGTTGTTCATGGAGAAATTATAAGGTGAAAACTTACAAACTTTAAGTTTTGTTACTTTTGATAAAACAACCTCTCAGCTTTCAAACTATCATTTAAAAAAAAACATCAATTAATAAATGCTGTTTTGACTGCTTTAATGTAGCTGCTCGGTTCAAACTTGGACAGTCTCTCATGTAATCTCCCAATCAGTGTTTCAACTGTGGAGAGACGTCAATAAAACAGCTTGTGAATGATGTCACCTGACATTACATTTAGTCATCCAGTGTCCATTGCTCTTTAATAAAACAGACCTTTAGATAAGAGAAGAAAAAGCAAAGAAAATGTAAGTGTCTTGTTAAATATTTGTACTATTTTAGAAATACATAGCCTAGTTTTTACTTAATTATTTAATGCAGTTTTGAATGAATAATAAAAAAAAATGTTTGAAATTCTCTCAAAAACTATTTAAAAAAAAATAAAAAATCATCAAAAACAGGCGATTTTCTCAAAAACAAGTATTCATGACAATAATTATACCATTAGAAAACAGAGACTCAGTCGGAAAAACTCAAAATGAGCTTCTGGGTTAAAACAAAATGATTTTTATTATTATTACATTATTTTTAATGTTCAGTTATTCTAAATACATACATACATAGAGAGAGTTGTGGCATTTTCAGGGCCCATCTGCTGCCAGACGCCACCCCTCATGCTAACATGCTCCTCCGGTAAACACTGCAACGCAGTATGACACTAACCCTCTGCTAAAGTTTAGAGGCCTGCAGAGAAAGAAAGACAGAAAGCGACAGGGAGAGAGGGATAGAGTGGCAGCGTGAGAGGAAAAGAGCTGTCTATGCCGGCAGTGCCCACACAGTGCCAGCATCGATGCTAACAAACAGACTCGAGTAGCACATCCCTCAGCGCACTGTTGAACGAAATAACTACACTAGTTATCTTGAGGGAAAACTCACTACTGTTCAACAGCCTAGGACAACAAACAAAAGTAAGTCTATTGTTTATTCTGTCCATGCTCGCATTACATCACGACTTCAATTACAGTATTTTGGTTATTACTGCCAGCGCTGTCTCCCTGTAATGTGACAGCTGTTCCCAGTTGTACTTTAAATGTTTGTAGGTTAAATACTGTGTTTTGGATAATGAGAACAATAGGAGAGAGGAAAGCCCCAGGGACCCCATATTCTGCAGGGCAGTCTCAGGGTCTGGCCAGGAAAATCAAGCTGCGGGAACAAGAGATACAAAGCATAGGAATCAAAATAAATAAATAATGGAGAAAAATTGGACAGAGAAGCGTTGACCCCTGCTCCCCTAGGAACATATGCGCCTCTGATCTGCCTAGTATTTCAAGAAAAAGCAAGGTCTTGAACCCCAATCCTTAGACACATAACAAAGCACACTTTTACAGCTGCCATGAACAACTATGAGCTCGGAGGCCTGAGTGAGTCCCAAGACATATATATAACAAATATATAAGCAGTATAAAAATAATGATATACCAAAAGTTTGTCCCAAAATACTTTAGAATACAATTGTGACACTTTATTAATTTTTTGCTTATTTTCTGTTTTATGTTGATGTGATTGTGAAAAAAAAAAACTGAATAACTCATATACACCTAAACAAACATAAAGGGCACATGGGCACATCCCAATGAGCATTCCTGAAGAGATGGACATCCATGCTTAGCCTGTCATGTGGCTATGCGAGTAACTAGAATGTGGATTTATTGACTATATTCAACAATTAAAAAATATTGTGTTTTATATATATATATA
>NW_015636045.1:51518-55803 GCF_001515625.1 Sinocyclocheilus rhinocerous | reverse complement strand
CATCATTTTATTTTATTTATCTTCACTATGCCACATGACCACAATATGTTTAAAGATGCTATACATACGTACAGTATATATGTAAATCTGACAAAATATGATACAACAAAATCATAGGATTTAATTTAATAACCTCTTTTCTAACTGCAAAAATCAAAAAGATCTTCAGATGACTTTATTGTGCAAGAATATCATTGATTAAAAACATACAGGCCTCTTCAGAAGTGAGCGCATTTCATAGCTAAACGTCTCCAATGTCCAGGGAAAGCTACAGTACAGGCTGCAGTAGTATGTAGGCCAAACCCTGACTGAGTGTTAATGAGAACACAGGTCTAAGGGCTTGAGAGCTGGCATAGAGACGTAGGTCCTTGACGAGATCCCACCTTGCCCAGTGTCGACCCCTGGCTCTGGACTATTTACCTATCCATCACCAACACACAAGCCTGCAATGCTGCTCTACAAAAGGGAGGGAGAACGGACTTCCTGTTGGCAGGTCAGCTCACCAATTACCCAGAACCAAAGGTATGAGAGGACAAAGCCCTGCTGCAGGCCTCGTCCTGACCGTCTGACCCCATCAACCTCAAAACCAACCACAGACGCAGAACTTAATTTATTTACACTGAGCTCTGAAGTGTAAACAAAAATGCCCATGTCATTAATAGCACATAGAACTTGAGATATAGTAAATGAGTTTGCTTTCAATTTAACCACGAGCGTTGTTCATCGCTGTAGTTTTTAATTGAGTTTCCCCTAAATTTCTTTAACAACTGCTCAGTAGACTCGCCGACTGTTCCCTCGGGGGGAAAACGGGTGATACCTCAGATGCATGAATTGTTTTGATATATCAGGATGCAAAACATCAGTCAGATGGTGTGTGTTTTTGTGTGTAACCTCTACTTGAAACAGTGCGGCTTGCGCATAGCTGTGGGCTCGGGTACGGAGCAGAGCTATGAGGAGACCATATGGCAGAAGACATGAGAGTCTCCAGTCAGCATTCCCCTCCGCTGTAGCCCTCCACCACCCAAGCAAGGATCCACATCAGTGCTCTCACTTTCTCCCTCCCTCTCACTCGCTCGCTCGCTCAGAAACTCAGCTAATTGCATCCTGTGTTTGTCAATCAAAATCTATTTTCCTTTCCTTTTTTCCTTTTTGCCTTTTACCACCTTCTATTAATTCCCCTGGTTCTCAAAAGCTCTTTGTCACTCTTGGCGCGTGTGATGAGGGCTGGTTTGTTGAAATGAATTCCATCTGAATTGAATTGGTTCGCAAATGTTGGCCGGGCAGTGTCGAACCCCTTGGAATTCTATACAACGCTCTGTCGAAATGTGAGGGGATCTGTTGTCACCCAAACCACACATTTCATTTGTATGAGCAAATCACGCAGGAGAAACTGAACTTGGCTTTGGAGCGGGGTTGTGTTAAAGTCGCTCTCCCACTCAGAGCTATTCAAGAAAGTCAAAACAAATTAGTGACGCATTATAGAGATGATGGAGTTTGTAGAAATAAAACAACTCCCTGGTGAACGGGCCTCGATTGTGGTGGATTTCTCATTGTCTTTATAATTCTTTTCAACTGGAGAAGCACATATTATGTATTGGCGTGAAAACGCGCTTCTCCACAGTGTGGACAACAAGAGTATAAATCAAAATTATTTGCTTTTATAAAGTAGTTATTTTTCTGGCAGATTATTTTTGTAAACTAGCTTCATAAAGAGTCAAGTAATTAATTCAGCAGATACCCAATATGGTACAGATACTACGGTTTAAAAGTTTGGGGTCAGTAAAACTGTAATATTGTAACATTTTTTTGTAAAATTATAAAAGTCTTTACTTTAACTTTTAATCAATTGAATAAATAAAATTAATTAACATGAACTAACTTTTACAGTATTGGTTAATCTTAATGTTAAATGCAACATTTACTAAAATATTTTTAAGGTCAAATGTAGTATCTGTTAACATTATAGTCAATGCACTGTGAACTGACAAACATGAATATGTTTATTAGCTAACATTAACAAAGGTTAATGAATTCTGTAAAAAAAAAAAAGATATTGTTAGTTCATGTTAGTAAATGCATTAACTAATGTTAACAAATGAGAGCTTATTGTAAAATGTCACCAAACATTCTTAATGACTGCAAACTTTTGAATGGTATTGTATTATTCATCCCTACTCTCTACAAATGATTATCAGTACTAATGCAAAAAAACAAATGTGTGACCTATAAAAACCTGTAGTTGAATAAATTACCGGAGAATAGCGTCTCTCTAAACACTGCACACACCAAAACTAGCACCCTGGTAATGGGAATAAATCAATTTTGGCATCTTCAGAAGCACCACTTGAAGAACGGCGCTAGAGATCCTGTGTGTGGATCCTTATCTGGAAAGGTCAGAATGTAATACTCCCTCACTCCAGGAAAGAGCTCACCAAGCACGTGGTTTAATTACTGCCCACAGGACGTGGATTAAGAGACTAAATGAAAATGTCATAAAAACGATGGAGAGAAATCTGTGTTATCGCTGCTTTAACTGATCTTATCATTGTGCTGTAATCACAGTCGCTTCCATTGTTCAGGGTTGTGCATCAGGGCCCTTTACTATCCAGCGGTAGTGTCGACGTTCAAATATCAGTGCATTTGACAGCACTGTGGCCTGGATGTGTTTTCTTTTGTGCAACGTTTACCTTAAATGGTGATTGGGTCGAATTGACAAATTTGTGAGAATTTTTTTATTTTTATTTTTTTGCTTGATTGCTCCCTGAAAATAAACTTTATCTGTAATTAAAAATAAATACAAATTAAAACACATTTGTATTGACGCATAGATGACAGGACCAGACACATTTCCCACATAGGCACCAAGGCTCAACTTGTTAAAAATGGTTGACTAAACACTAAGCCACAGCTGCAAAACTCAAAACTCAAAAAAAAGAATCTGTCTTTATCTGGTTTAGGTGAACTCCTTAGTTGTTTCTTTACTCATTTAGGCTAATTCGATTGCACAGATTTTGGTTCTCCATTTCACAAAACTGAATCTGTAACTATGACTGAATCATAAAGCCCAGTTAGTCGCAAGTCAATGACGATTTGGTGGACTTTAACAAAGGCTGTAACTTTCACGGGGAGGTCGCGGTTCCAGTGCTCTGCGAAGTGAATGCCAGAGATCAGACAGACGTTTCTCCTCCCTTCTGCTGAGAATAGGGCTGGTAATATACGCTGGCAGCCTCTGTCAGCTCAGCCTGCACACCTCTCACAAATTAGGACCTATTTATCCAGAGCACCCTGCACTCAATGGAAATGATTACCAAGACAGTCAAACCCTATTTACACAGTATGTCTTCATCAAAGCAGAAAAAAAAGGAAATGACATATTCAATTTCAAGGACTGTTTCTAAACGAGAAGGTAGAAAAGTGGAGCTGAACGCGTGTTACGTGTTAGTTTTACAAACAAATACAAAAGACCAAACATGTACGATATGCTGAAGTGCACATGTATTTAACTGGCTCTCTTAACATACAAATGTAGATACAGTGGAACTGCGCGAATATGATGGCATGCGTAAAAAGAGAATGCGTTATTATTAAAAGAACTTCAAGGGCTTTTATTTCCTTGTTTATTCTTTTTCTAAATGAGATCAAAAGAAGAGTTGAAACCATTTAAAACGTAAACCTCAACTGGGAAATAAAAGAAAAACAGAAAAAGGAAAACAATAATAACGAAATGAATAGATAAGCCAACAAACGAATAAACAAATAAAAGTACAAACAATCGGAGACCTGAAAGACCCTGAGAGAATTTCCCCCTCAAGTTGATTTCTTTATAGTTCTTTCTTTCTTCAGAGGGCAGGCGGATAGAAGCTCTCCAGATCCGCTGGTCCAGTGTGACTTGGATCTAATTAGTTGAAAGGAATGAATAATTATCTCATTTCTATTACACTCTATTTGCATGTGATACCAATCAGTTTTCCATCACTATGACCTTGTCTTGCGTATCTTAAAAATACATATACAAAGCGGGAAGTAAAGGGCAGCCAGTTACTGACCTTGACCTGCAGTCAAAACTAGATATCACTGTCAGATGCATCGAAGAATTCAAGAGGACATATAGACAGTCCAAATCTTTCTCTGGATCAGTCTGGATCGGAAAGAAATGTCAACAGATTGAAAGAAAAAAGCAGCAAGTCATACTTAAAACATACAAATGTGTGTGTTTTTTTTAAACAAAGAGCTTGGCTTTCAGCAACAAATTATCTCTCTTGATATTACCAGCACTTTTTTTTTT
>NW_015636045.1:40868-51498 GCF_001515625.1 Sinocyclocheilus rhinocerous | reverse complement strand
GTGTTACGTGTTAGTTTTACAAACAAATACAAAAGACCAAACATGTACGATATGCTGAAGTGCACATGTATTTAACTGGCTCTCTTAACATACAAATGTAGATACAGTGGAACTGCGCGAATATGATGGCATGCGTAAAAAGAGAATGCGTTATTGTTAAAAGAACTTCAAGGGCTTTTATTTCCTTGTTTATTCTTTTTCTAAATGAGATCAAAAGAAGAGTTGAAACCATTTAAAACGTAAACCTCAACTGGGAAATAAAAGAAAAACAGAAAAAGGAAAACAATAATAACGAAATGAATAGATAAGCCAACAAACGAATAAACAAATAAAAGTACAAACAATCGGAGACCTGAAAGACCCTGAGAGAATTCCCCCCTTGAGTTGATTTCTTTTTAGTTCTTTCTTTCTTTTAGCTCCAGAGGGCAGGCGAATAGAAGCTCTCCAGATCCGCGGGTCCAGTGTGACTTGGATTTAATTAGTTGAAAGGAATTAATAATTATCTTATTTCTATTACACTCTATTTGCATGTGATACCAATCAGTTTTCCATCACTATGACCTTGTCTTGCGTATCTTAAAAATACATATACAAAGCGGGAAGTAAAGGGCAGCCAGTTACTGACCTTGACCTGCAGTCAAAACTAGATATCACTGTCAGATGCATCGAAGAATTCAAGAGGACATATAGACAGTCCAAATCTTTCTCTGGATCAGTCTGGATCGGAAAGAAATGTCAACAGATTGAAAGAAAAAAGCAGCAAGTCATACTTAAAACATACAAATGTGTGTGTTTTTTTTAAACAAAGAACTTGGCTTTCAGCAACAAATTATCTCTCTTGATATTACCAGCACATTTTTTTTTTACACACAAATGTATACTGTCTTATTGAGATCCAAGGTAAAATTACTCTTTTTTCTATTTATTTAACCTAAAAATAAATAAATAAGTAAATACATAAATAATATTGTCTATAAAGTCACAACTGCAGATATGTTAAAAGTATATCTAGAAATCTAGAAAGAAAGACGGAAAATCAATGCCTTAGACTTGTGTTTCTTACATTCAGCTGAAGGGTTTGTTGAGAAAAAGAGTGCAGACTGAAGCGGAGAACATTTCAGGTCAATAAGGAATCAATACTGGTGGGTGAATCTACACAGAGGAGATGAAGCCAGTGTAGAGGGCCTTGGCCTGGGTCATTGTTTGCTGGATTAGGCCATAGGGGAGAAAAGATGTTCAGCTTATTCTACAGTGCTTCATGGCAAACCTAACAAGAAGTTATTCTTGCAGAAAGGTAGCTGTGATGTAACCAGTGATGCACTTTGGACTACTGGATGCACTGTATTCTTTTAAATACTCGTCCACTGAGACATTTTTATATTTTGTCCCAGTTAACATCATCCTTGTCATATTATTAGGCAAAAAACAAAAAAACAAAAAAAAAAAAAAAGAACAAGTCTTCCAAAGCTAATCAAAAATAATTAAAGACAATATTCCTTAAATGAAGCCTGTATATTACAAAGTAAATGTCTTTAATACACTCTCTACTGAAAATTAAAAAAGGGGGAAAAGTATGAAGTGCAAATATATGACTGCAATGTATTAAAAAATAGACATAACATAACTGTGGTTACAATTACTTGCAACACTTTACAATGAGGTCTCATTTGTTAGCACATTAGTTCAACGTGCATTAAAGGAATAGCTCACCCAAAAATTACAATTCTGACAAAATTGTTGGGTGAACTATCCCTTCAACTAATGTTTGATTGATATAACTTTTGATCTTAAAAATGCATTAGTAAATCTTGAGATTAACATTAATAAAGATTAATAAATGCTGTATAATTATAGCAAATTGTTAATTCATGTTAACCAATAGTTAACTAATGTTAACAAATTAAACCATATCGTAAAGTGTTACCTCTCTCTTTATCTTTATATGTATATATGAATAGTGCATACATTATATATAGGCTTTATAGCAAGTGTTAGCAAGTGAATCCCTGACATAAAAAATAAGGATACTGCATTTCTTTTTTTTAAATAGCTGAATGCTGCCATAAAGTAGCCTTACTTAAACAGAAGCTTAAAAACATAATTACCTTCCCATTGTCTGCATGGAGGTGTTGATGCCATTTAACGTTTCGGTGTAGAATCCTCTGCTTAGCAATCACTCAATCAGACATCCAGGGATTCCCTGATTCCTGGGTGTTTTCTCTCTCTTTATCGGCTATTCATAATGGGCTGTTATCGATCTGACCCTCTCCTCCCCTACTGTAATTGCTTTGGTGATTGGTTTAACTTCACAGTCAGTCTGAGCCTAAGTTGATGACAATGCATTTATTATCTTTTCCAATCTGGGAAAAAATAGCAGAACTAAAAGAAAGAAATTGTTCATTCAAATAGCAAAAAAAAAAAAAAGTACAGTATGTTGTAGTACCTCGTGTGAGACACTTCTTTTATGCATAGGGGGTGGGGGTGAATGAAATTGACCAATTAAGCAAATACGGATATCAATTAGGTGGTATAATTGAGATTTTTTATATATTAAACACGTGTCCCTGGGTGCGTGTGTAATGAGCTCCAGTGTGAGGTATGGGAGTTGATCATATTAGAGCGCTCCAGCAGTTTCTCTCTGTGGTACACAAATAAGTGCCATTCACACACACGGGCATGCTGTATCTGATAAGGTGAAACAAAAATGTCCAGGCCTGCACTGCGTGGACAGACACTGTTGACAGGGTGTACTTTTATCTTGAGCTAGACCATCACCCTGCTCTGTACACAAGGCTCCTGTGACAGTTCAGCCATGGAAACAACAGAATGTTTCATGTGTTGGCAAACAGCAGCTCTGAGCTACAGCACAAACAGTCACAGCTCTACAACTGTGTAAGGAGCATTTATTACAAAAAAAAAAGAAAGAAAGAAAGAAAAGAAAACAACAACAACAATATAATAGATTCCACTACTGTCTTTACGGTGTATGCATATATCAGTGCCATATCTACAGTTTAAGACCAGTGTTTATCTGCCGTCTGTTTCTCAAATTTCTTAACGGATTAAAATATAAATAACCTCAAACAAATGTGCTGTTTCTGTAGATTTTTACATTCACATTTTGCATGTGATTTTACAGTAAAGCACACTGTAAAAATGTATCCATTGTGTTAAAACATCATCTTTGTTTTCATCCATTTAACAATAATTAGTAAATTCTACTTTGTTATTGTTATTATTAATTAATTAATTTACATTAGTTAAAAATATTAACTGCAATTGTAAATGTAATAAATTAATCACACACACACACACACACACACACACACACATATATATATATATATATATATATATATATATATATATATATTAGACCAGCCTTGGCTAGTAAAAATGGCTAGTAAATTTCTCATTATGCTAGATTATTACCAAATCTCGGATTCAATCTTTCTGGCAACTTGTTTTCTTTCATTTAGTATAGGTTTTGTATTTCTTTTGGAAACTGACTGAAGAAAAAAAAAATATTACTTAATTATTACTTAAGATAATTTCGGCTATGTTCACTCAAAAACGGATGTGAATAGGCTCAGATCAATGAGACCTTCAATTAATTAGTTTCAAAATGAAATGTGCTAATTGAAAGAAAACTAGTTGATAAAAAATATTGAACCCAATATTTGTTAATAATATTGAGTAATGATAGATTTACAAGCAACCAGATACATCACAAGCTGATTTACTTAAAGACGTTTGAGAATGAAAGTATCAGTGGCAAAGAATCAGCCTCACTTCTCCATAATGTCATGAATGTTTTTTTTGTTTTTTTTTCCCAGATCAGACCTGACAGGCAGCTGGTGAAAGGTCAAGAAAAAAATGTATAGGCACTACAGAGGCTGTTAATGAGTGATGTACACAATATGGTTGCCACCACAGTTGTCTCTCTTTGTCTCTCTCTGAAATGTGATACGTTTAGAACTATAGTTTGATACATGTGCTTCAATAATGATCCTCTAACAGATCTCTCTTCATGATAATTAAGCAAGCTGTTTGTGCAAATCCGTGCCCCATACACACGCCATAACCCCACTCCCACATAGATGAACCACAGACACAGTTTCCAAACACACAGACACAGTTGAAACCATATAAAACTGCATTTGAGCTCTGGATGGTGTTAGTTGTTTGCAGTGGGAGGACGGTGAGGTAAGAGGTTCTGAAAAAAAGTACAAGGTCAGGCTTTAAATGAAACAAACTCTCGACTTCAGGCTCAGACATGATCAGATCAACTGAACATACGGCCTCACCAACATCCCAAGAAACCAGCATGAGGATTCAGTCCAAAAACACCTAAAAAAAATCCACATGACCATGTTGTATTCAGATTTACAGGGGGAAAAAAAATCATTTTCCTAATCAGTATTTTTGTCTGGCTTTCCAGGAAACCATCTAAATTTCCTTAAAACAAGATTATTTTTAAGAATTACACTTCTTTTTCTTACTGAACTGGCTAACTGTTTCAAGCATTACCCTAACGGTCACACTTTATTTTAAGGTCCAATTCTCATTATTAACAAACCATTAACTACGACTTTTGCCTCAATAAACTCCTAATCTGCTGCTTATTAATAGTTAGTAAGGTAGTTGTTAAGATTAGGTATTAGGTAAGATTAGGGATGTATAATATGGTCATGCAGAATAAGACATTAATATGTGATTTATATGTAATAATAAACAGCCAATATGTTAAAGATATGCATGCTAATAAGCAACTAGTTAATAGTGTGAATTGGTCCCTAAAGTGTTACCAATCTAATCTAACAATCGGCACCTATACTCAACTTGCCCTATTTTGTATATTTCTCCATATGGATATTTTTACAGGACCAAACAGTTAATATCTGCTGATTTTGGGTAAAGGTAATGCAGCAAGTAAACAGTAATATAAATAAATATCAATACACTGATTTTAATGCTAAAAAACAAAACAAATTGCAACAACCAGCTAGAGGTCAAACATTGCAGCTGTGGAGAAAAAAAAATAGATATCTATTAGTTTTACTAGTTTAAGTTATTCATTTTTCTACGTTTGCCGTATTATTCCCTGCACCTGTACTGAACATTTGTTGGATATGCATAAGTTGATATGCATGTATATCTCTATATAAATATGTTTACTGGAATTCAAGATAAAAATGCTGATTAAGCTAATGCTTTTTACAATGCATCTACAGAACTGTCGTGTTGAGCTTTCAATTTCAAAACAGATTAATGTTCAGTGATGTGGCATTCCAGTTACAAAAGACATACGATAATAAGATACGTACATTAGATAGATAGAGAGAGAGAGAGAGAGAGAGAGAGAGCGCTGAACTCTACCGAGTTTTAGGTCACTGCTTCATGTGACAAGTGGGAGAGTTTGTCAGCTAATGCAGTGAGCTGCTGGACAGCACCGTGACTCCACAGTACATCTTGGCATTCATAAACATGTGCTAAAAAAAAAACAATTCTTGAAAGACCTGCGATACAGCTTTAAAATGGACATCTCTGCTGTCCCTGCACATGATGGATAGCCATGATAATGTTACTGGGACCAGCAGCAATAAAAGTGACTCTGTCCAGGCATAAAGTACACAAATCAATCAAACTCAAGGTAATATAATTTATTACCCACCAAAAAGGAAACTATGCTGAAAGACAAACACACGCAGTAATTCCCCCATGTTCTGTGATAACCATTACTGAAGAAGAGGCAGTGGCAGGGATTTCTATTGGCCGCTTTGTGAGGCACTGGGCAGTGCGTCTTGGGAACAGGATGAGCTGTGATCCAGGCCTGTTCCACTTGCTGAGGCCCCGCAAAACAGACCAGCACCACTGACAGCCATCCAGACTTTAACCCACCAATTAACATTTGGAAAGGATTAATCAGCTCCCTTTTGGAGCCCAGTTTTAATGAGACTGAGTATGCTTTCAGCCAGATGTCCTCCTCTGTAGGTATCTATGAGAGCCTGTTGGTTTAATTAATTATTGATGTCTTAATGCCTCCTGCTTTGTGAGTTTCAGTCACTGGTGAGCCATGTGTCTCCAGCCTAAGCTAAGCCAGCAGTAACAGGGTTTTTTATATTTATGGAGGAATGAGCTAAGTGGGGAAATGCATGAGAGAACAAGATACGCTTGGCACTTGAATGCACTGGATTGGCCTCTTCTTTTCCTGCACTGTTCCACATAAACATACACGCAACCTGACCTCTGCTCATGCACTTTAATTTGAGGTGATTGCATGTCCACTTACATAAATTATACACCGCCCAGCATACATTATTGATGCAGCAGAATTCAAAAGACATGCTGGATAACTCGACTGATGGCACAATATCAAAAACAGAATAATTGGTCCATTTCAGGTGAGCAGTTTCGTCCTGAGGTGGCCCGCTATTACAGGACAGGTGTACTGTAATATTTCATATTTAATGTTTTATATTCAAACAGACACATCTGTATCTTATTATCTTGTCTCATTACTCTTACTGTCTCACATCCTCTCCTTTCTACTTCTTTCTTCTCCTCATCTTTCTCTCCTTCTGTTTCATTTTTCTTTTCTTTTCATTTTCTTTCCTCTCCTCTTGTTTTCCATTGCCCCCTTGTCTCCTCCCCCTAGTTTCTTCTCAGCTCCTTTTCTCATCTCTTTTTGTCTCCTCTCTTTTCCTCCCGTCTCCTCTCATAAGCCTTGCCTCGCCTCTCTTCTTCCCCTCTCCTCCCATATGCCCTGGTCTCATCACCTCTTTTCCTTTCCTTTCATCTCTCATTATCTCATATCCTCTCCTCTCCTGTCATTTTCATTCCTCTCATCTCCTTTCCTTTCCTCTCTGCTCCTCTTGTTTCATCTTCTTTCTTTGCTTTTCCATTATTTTGCATCCGTGTCTCCTCTTGTCTCTTCTCAGCTCCTTTCCTCACCTCTCCTCTAGTCTTCACTCACTTTGTCTCATTTTCTCTCCTTTTGTCTCCTCTTCTTTTTCCTCCCAAATCCCCTCTTCTAATCTCCTCATCTTTTTTTTCCTTTCGTCTCCGCTTATCTCAAATTCTCTTCTCTACCAATTGTTCCTCTCCTGTCCTCTTGTCTAATCACCTTTCATTTCCACTTCTTTTGTCTGCTTTCCTCTCCTTTTCTCACTTTATTTATTCTTATCTCCTTCTTTCCCTCTCCTCCTGTCCTTGTCTCCTCATCTTGTCTCTTTTTCTCTCCTTTCCTCAACTTATTTTCTTTTCCTCTCATCTCATCCTCCTGTTTTCCCATATCTTGTCTCCTCGTCTCATCTCCCCTAGCCTTTTCTCAGCTTCTTGTCTCCTTTTCTCTCCTTCTCTCATCTTCCCTTATTTGTCTAATCTCTTTCCCTTTCCTTTCATCTCCCCTTATCTCATATCCTCTCGTCTCCTGTTCTTTTCTTTCCTCTGCTTCATGTCTCATCAACTTTCGTCTCCCCTCATCTCATCTACTTTCCTCTCTGCTTCTCTTGTCTCATCTTCTTCCTTTTCCTTTCCTTTCTTCTTCTCGTTTCATCTCATCTCCTTCACTCAAAGTGTCTGTGTGTTTAAGTGGCGTACGCTCGCAGAGGTGGGGGGATGAAAAACGATGCCACGCAACAGAAGCGTTTCCGTGTTCGCCAGTTCCTGCGCATGTGTTTAATCACACTTAATAATGTATCTACAGCACTGGCACCTACTCAGATAAATGGGAACACATGCTGAGGTGCAAGAGATATTTATCAGAACGACGGCAAAAACGCAAACTCAAGCACTTCCCTCTCCCCTGCCCTGCTATTTGGGAAGAATAAAACTCTAAGCAGCGGGTCAAATGGTCAGCTGGAGGTACTAAATGATTGAGTTGTGTTGCCTTTAGAAAGTCACACTTTACTCCTAAAACATGGTAAAATAACAATCTCAGAAACAAAACAAAAAATCCATTAAGTAATGTTCCAAACAAAGCTAATATCTGTAAAATCAGTTAAAGCTTATTGTCTTTTTACAATCATTACTGGATCTGGAGTGTTGACAAAAGACTATTACGTGATTTAATGAAATGTCTTAGGACCTGACCTCTTAATGAAACATCATAAACCTTAAAGGCCCCAGGGGGAAATGTGTAAGACAATGTGAGAATGAGAGTGAGAGGATGACAGAATAAAGCTCTGAAAGCAATCACATGTTTCCTAGACCCACATACAACAAAGCTCAGTCCAGACCAGCTGGAATGGGAGCAGTGGTGATTGGAGGAAGTGACATCAGCGAGAAACAGCTGAAACCTGCAGCTGGGAACTGATGCTTGACAGACCTGCTCAAGACACAAAGCACTCTGAACGTTCAGTAGGGGAAAGTTTCATATTAAGTATGTTTTCCATTGCAATTAAGGCTTGGGCTTGATCCCTTCTGACATCGTAATTGTTATTTCAAATGTGAATTAATAAATCATAGCAGTCTAGTTAAGAATGAAAATAGGTCTCCACCAGTGGAGCTTCAGACCACTGCTGCATCTCATGAGAGGTTATTTACCCCAAACAGCCCTTAAAACATGCCATACCGCTTTTCTGCACAGAAAAATACATAAAATGAGAAGAAAGTGAAACCTACAGATTAAACGTGCAGTTGGGATCCAGCAACAAGAGTGTCTCTTTTCTACACTCATCACTAATACAGTATGCAAATGGTTTACCCTTCTCCGCTCCAAGTTCAGGGCTGAAGATAATTCAAAATTTATGCTGAATAATGTTAACTGGTCACATCCCGGTCCCCTGCCGGATCCTCCAGGGTTAGCTCTCTCCCGCGGTATGCGACGAGCACTTTAGCTATCACAGTAAATTAGTGTAAGATCTGTAATGCACCTTTACGTATGTGAGTCCTTTTAAGGCACTTCGAGGTCATCTCCTTGGCTAAATATATAGTACAACCTTTTGAACATTTATTTTCACTTGCCAGGCCAGTGGCACAGATAGCACGCAAAGGATGGCATGCACTTTCCTGACCATCTTCCTCTAATGGCCTGAGCTGAGGAAGAAGGGAGAGAGAGGGAGGACAAAAAAGAACAGAACCGAGAAACCCTAAAGGCCCCTATGAGGAACAGGGAGCTACTTGTTATCCCAGCATGCACAGTATAGACATGCCAACCGAAAATGCTTTCAGCATGTTTTAGGGAGGGTAGACTGGTAACAATCGTGCTAAACGCAGGAGAGGTGGTGCTGGGTGAGGTGAAATGAAGCTTAAATAGATGGAAGTAGTTGTAGAACCAAATATTTTGCCAACAGTTAAGGAATTGTGGGATGGGAAGCTAGTGATTAGCAAGCAAAGAAGATCTTTTAGACCATTTGGGAATCATCTTGTCTGAGAATGCATGGGTGGCACTTTGAAGGAGAAGGGTTGTGATATGACAAAATGGTGAATGCTAAGCTCATGAATATAATTAGCCATACACATATAAATGATCATGGTGTTTTCATTCAAAAATGAAAAGTAAACGATAATGTTACAATGATAGATGTCCAAAAATAATTTAAACAAATAAAATGTAAAGCTAACCGCGCAGGAGTAAACATTCTTTCGGACTAATTCAACTGCTCAAGCATGCATTTAATTATTATTATCATATTTATTTTGATAATTTCATACTTCATATTTGCCATTGTCCATTGCTGGATTTTATAGGTCAGTGTATAAATGCATTGACCAGAAACTGAATATCAAATATGATTTCTTGGTATTTTTTATTTTGCATTTTGAGTACATGTAAGTGTTATTTTTGTATTATTTAAATGTTATTATTTATTCACATTTTGAATTAGCTCATTATTTCATGTTTTCCATTTAGAATTTAATTTTAGTTTGTTTTATTTATATTTATATTTATTTATTTACTTATTCAAAATAAATTTATTTCAGTTACCTGCCAAGGCAACTTTTCTAATGTTCATTTAAGTTTTTGTTTGTTTGTTTGTATTTAATATATTTTTCCTTTATTATTTATATTTTTCAATTAACAGAAACTACTTTTAATAGTTTTAGTTGACAATTACATGCCTGATGTGAGTGTGTGTATTGTTAAAGAGCAAATGTCTGTGTCTGTCCTTTAGTGCACTGTAAGAGAAAGAAGCATAAGTGGCGGACGGATGGGTAAAAGAGCCACACCACAGACCCCGCCTGGGCATGAAAGACCACTAATCTAGTGAGCCTCTCAGCCACTGGGCTCTTAACCTGAAAATGGACAGATGAAAGAGGAGGAGAGTGAAAGGGAAGAGTATGCAGGGGGTGGGTGGGTTGTGTTCTGCTGACCCCATTAGATGGGGCAGAGCAGTTCAGCCAGAGATATGACAGGACCAGAGAAGAAATGGAGTGAGAGGGGATCATGGGACAATATAAAAGAGTAGGAGTAGAGAGAGAAAGAAAGAGAAGCAAATGGAGTCACAGAACAAGAGAGGTCTGCTGAGATGGCAAAAAGGCACTGAAAAACAGCATAGTAGGAAAAAACTAAGAACATAATGTAAGTGTGTGTGTGTGTGTGTGTTTGAGGGAGCCGTAAAAAGAGACAAGGCCCCTTATGAAAGGACTAAAGTGGCCACACACTTCACTCTGCTTACTGGAGCAG
>NW_015636045.1:22871-40858 GCF_001515625.1 Sinocyclocheilus rhinocerous | reverse complement strand
GTAAGACAATGTGAGAATGAGAGTGAGAGGATGACAGAATAAAGCTCTGAAAGCAATCACATGTTTCCTAGACCCACATACAACAAAGCTCAGTCCAGACCAGCTGGAATGGGAGCAGTGGTGATTGGAGGAAGTGACATCAGCGAGAAACAGCTGAAACCTGCAGCTGGGAACTGATGCTTGACAGACCTGCTCAAGACACAAAGCACTCTGAACGTTCAGTAGGGGAAAGTTTCATATTAAGTATGTTTTCCATTGCAATTAAGGCTTGGGCTTGATCCCTTCTGACATCGTAATTGTTATTTCAAATGCAGATTAATAAATCATAGCAGTCTAGTTAAGAATGAAAATAGGTCTCTACCAGTGGAGCTTCAGACCACTGCTGCATCTCACGAGAGGTTATTTACCCCAAACAGCCCTTAAAACACGCCATACCACTTTTCTGCACATAAAAATACATTAAATGAGAAGAAAGCATGACATGAAGTGAAATTTACAGATTAAACGTGCAGTTGGGATCCAGCAACAAGAGCGTCTCTTTTCTACACTCATCACTAATACAGTATGCAAATGGTTTACCCTTCTCTGCTCCAAGTTCAGGGCTGGAGAGAATTCAAAATTTATGCTGAATAATGTTAACTGGTCACATCCCGGGCCTTTGCCAGATCCTCCAGGGTTAGTTCTCTCCCGCGGTATGCGACGAGCACTTTAGCTATCACAGTGAATTAGTGTAAGACCTGTAATGCACCTTTAAGTATGTGAGCCCTTTTAAGGCACTTTGAAGTCATCTCCTTGGCTAAATATAAAGTACAACCTTTTGAACATTTATTTTCACTTGCCAGGCCAGTGGCTCAGATAGCACGCAAAGGATGGCATGCACTTTCCTGACCCTCTTCCTCTAATGGCCTGAGCTGAGGAAGAAGGGAGAGAGAGGAAGGACAAAAAAGAACAGAACTGATAAACCCTGAAGGCCCCTATGAGGAACACGGAGCTACTTGTTATCCCAGCATGCACAGTAAGACATGCCAGCTGAAAATGCTTTCAGCATGTTTTAGGGAGGGCAGACTGGTAACAATCGTGCTAAACACAGTAGAGGTGGTGCTGGGTGAGGTGAAATGAAGCTTAAATAGATGGAAGTAGTTGTACGATCAAATATTTTGCCAACAGTTAAGGAATATTTAAGGAACAGTTCATTTCCAATTAACAAAAAATTACTTTTAATAGTTTTAGTTAGAGTGTATGTATAGTTAAAGAGCAAATGTGTCTGTCCTTGAGTTCACTGTAAGAGAAAAAAAAGCATAACTGGTGGACGGATGGGTAAAGGAGCCATACCAGACTCCCCCCCGCCTGGGCATAAAAGACCACTAATCCAGTGAGTCTCTCAGCCACTGGGCTCTTAACCTGGAAATGGACAGATGAAAGAGGAGGAGAGTGAAAGGGAAGAGTATGCAGGGGGTGGGTGGGTTGTGTTCTGCTGACCCCATTAGATGGGGCAGAGCAGTTCAGCCAGAGATATGATAGGACCAGAGAAGAAATGGAGTGAGAGGGGATCATGGGACAATATAAAAGAGTAGGAGTAGAGAGAGAAAGAAAGAGAAGCAAATGGAGTCACAGAACAAGAGAGGTCTGCTGAGATGGCAAAAAGGCACTGAAAAACAGCATAGTAGGAAAAAACTAAGAACATAATGTAAGTGTGTGTGTGTGTGTGTGTTTGAGGGAGCCGTAAAAAGAGACAAGGCCCGTTATGAAAGGACTAAAGTGGCCACACACTTCACTCTGCTTACTGGAGCAGTCCAGAGAAGAAATGGAGTGAGAGGGGATCATGGGACAATATAAAAGAGTAGGAGTAGAGAGAGAAAGAAAGAGAAGCAAATGGAGTCACAGAACAAGAGAGGTCTGCTGAGATGGCAAAAAGGCACTGAAAAACAGCATAGTAGGAAAAAACTAAGAACATAATGTAAGTGTGTGTGTGTGTGTGTTTGAGGGAGCCGTAAAAAGAGACAAGGCCCCTTATGAAAGGACTAAAGTGGCCACACACTTCACTCTGCTTACTGGAGCAGCGCATCAGAGGTCAGCTTCAGATGCTCTTACTGGACTAGTCCATCCTCTACACTGGAAGTGATCAACATTTCACATAGCAATGGCTAAAGGTTGTCTACAATGAAATAATGTTTACTTATCACGGACCAATCAGCTGCAAGCTTTATGGTATACATTTGAATAAGCAAAACACTTTGTATTCTACTGTTAACAGAACTTAATTTCCATTGATTATTTTAAAAAAGTAAATAATTTATAAATTAGTAAGTAAACAAAAACAAATACACATATTGTTAGTTTTGCTACCACTGCGTATACTATCTATAAATAGGAAACAAATGGATGGATGGATCGATGAAATAAGTAAATCAATCAATCAATCAATCAATCAATCACAGAGAATTTTAGTACTGCTGTCACTGTGTATACTATATATAAACAGTGAATGAATGAATGAATGAATGATAATGTTGGTATTGCTGTCACTGTGTGTAGTATATATAAATAGCAAATGCAATAAATTAATGAATTGCATAATATTAGTATCGCTGCCACTGAATGAATGAATGAATGAATGAATCACACAATGTTATGCAATGAATATATTGAATATATAACAAAAATGTTTTAAATTAGAAGCTGAGATACTGTAAATGTGTATGAAATAAATGCATACAATATGATCAAATAAATTAAATTGAAACTTAAATAAACAGTCCTTTCTGTAAATCCGGTGGAGATGTGCATTGTCTGTTAACATAAGAGCGGTCTGGAAAAGTACCAGGGTGAGGCTGGTGAGGGAAAGAGTAAAGCAAAGCAAAGAGAACTGAGCAGATGTGCAGAAGGGGGGCTGAGGGCATGATTGTGAGAAAGGTAGAAGGGTCTGTCCTGGTGGTCTCTGCACCATGGCTGCCCCAGACAATAGCTGCTAATTGGCTTGGCTGTTGGTGGTCCAGCTGGAATTGCTGCCGGCCCATTGGACAGAGCGCCTCTGGTTACAGCACACTCGTGCAGTGAGGTGCAGTGCAGGGGAGTTTCGTTTCGTTTACATATAACTAAATCACTTTCCACTGTGTGAAATGAAGGTTGCCACTGTGCTGGTATCATGCAAACTCCAGGAAACATGACTACATCTACTCATCATCACACCTGATTCAGAGGTACTGAAGCTGCCTTTGCCACCTTACAGAGGCCTAAAACTCGTGCTGGTGATACACACATACACAGACATACATGGGCATAGACACACTGGCAAGGCAACCCCACAGGGGAGACATCTGTGTGTTTGCTGGAGCAGTTGCAGGGAGTGTTAATTATGTATCAATGAGCCAAATGTACACCAGGATTCCATGCAACCAGCATCCTGTGGCCATTTTCAGACATGTCAACACGCAGACTGTGGAAATGTTTAATGTACAGAACTGTTAAATATTCATCCTGCATTAAGATAGACGGCAAACACTTTGCACTAAAATAGATAGAGAAGGGTAAGGAAGGAAGGAAGAAATAAATAATTGCAATGCTCGTGCAAACCTATAGAATTGCTATAGAACCGGTAAATGTGGTTTACGGGTTTCATAAAAAGAGAATGATGTGCTCCAAATCAGTCGCTGTAGAAATCAATCTTTTAAAAAATCTTTTAGATTTTTTAAATTATTTTTTGACAGAATTTCTTGGTTAGTAACACGGCACTGTAAAAAAAAAAAAGTTTTCTCAGGTAACCTAAAATGTGCGTCATTTAGTAACATCAAGGGTCAAATCAAATATAAATAACACATTAAAGTTACACACTTTTTTTGTTTTTGTGTGTGCACTGTACAGGTCTGGTATAAAGAATGTTTTTGCTCAGGTGGCCAAAATGGCCGCACAATAGAGAAAAGTTCTGCCCAGCAAGAAAAAAGAACATTTCTTGTTACATCAAAAGAAATTGTTTGTCATGTGTTTTCATGTATTATACTTTCTAAAGGTGTGTTCAGTGAATAGATAAGTATTATAATGTATTATAACTGTGGTTACAATTATTCATAAGACCATGTAATGTGTAAAGGGCATTACAAGGCATAATTAATGTACCACATTATTTTATTTTTATTTTTAGAATTATATTATACGATGTATTTTTAATTTAATATTATATTTTAAATTAAAAATAATATTTGTTCTTATTAAAAAAAAAAATATATATATATATAAGGTTATGGGTAGGGCTGCACGATTAATTGAATGCGATTGTCATGCGCATTTTGTGTGTTTATTATTCACGTTGAATCAATGAAAGCAGTTTAATCTTCTGTTTATTCAGCTGCAGCTATAGGCATTTTCTGGGTTTCTTCTGCGAGGCGTATTTGGAGTTTCAGTGCGAGAGCGCCCTCTGGCCTTTGGATGGAGATTTACTGCTGATCACAGAACCATGCTTCACTGAAAGATACGCATGACAATCGCAGCTTCTGTCGAATCGCGATCTCGATTCCATTTCGATTTATCGTGCAGCCCTAGTTATGGGTTTGATTCCCTGAGAAAGTCTGAACTGACAAAATGTGTACTTTGAATGTAATGTAAATCACTCTGTATAAATGTGCCCAATGCATAAAACATGTAAAATGTACATCAAATGCATTCGAGCACCACGATGAAACTAAACTAGATCACACCCATTATAATAAACTGAGCTATCTACACTGGAATTTGATGGATGTCTCATTTATATTTTTTACACACTGCTTAGCTACACCTGGCAAGTGGCCCCCAGGTAGTTTGAGTTAGAGACCCCTAATCTAAGCCAACGTGCAGTTGCCTTACATTTAGTCTGTGATTGTACAGTTGAAGGGAAAAAAGTAGTAGAGGTCACGTAAGAATAATTCTGACCCAGCATTCCAAAAATACTTTTATGATGATACAGAGGTGCAGCTCAACCAGGTAGATAAATATGATAATCTTTTGAAAAATGTAGTTCATGGGATGAAATATTACAGTTGCTATTGTCACAGGGGTGCAGCTGACAGCACAAGCAGCCACAGCTGAGAATGCTGGGCTTCTGGAGCCAACTGGGAAAGAAAACAGTCCCAATTAGCCAGCACAGGCAGGTCAGCTGGGCTCCTAAGTCCTTTTCTCAATTCAGCCTGAAATAAGCATATGCTGCATGTCTTAAAATAAAACGGCAATTGAGAAAAAAGAGAGAGAGATAAAAAGAGAGGACTGGAGAGGAGAACGAGAAAAGGGACAGATCAGAAGATACATGGGAAAAGAAGGGACAGATGTGAGAAAACAAGAGTCAAAAAAGAGACAATGGGATTGGGAAGAAGGAATTATACACAACATTATGCACAATTACAAGTACTTTTTTTTCTATACTAACTGTCACAACAAACTAGTTTCAACACATCCTTAGATCTGAATACTGCATTAGTAGGTCACTGCAAAAACTAGTGACTTCAGGAAAGACTGAAGGGAATGTAAAAATGATTATAGAATGGATTTGTCTGTATATCTGCCTCTATCTGTCTATCTGTCCGTCCATCCACACATACACTGTAAAAACCGGCTAACATGTATAATTATTAAAGCCCTTTAAATCACAGGTCAGTGAACAGCTGCACTCTACAGTAGAATAGGTTAGGAATGCTGCATCTAGTGGTCAGACTAGAACATATACATCTGTTCAGTATCCACACATGCATTATCAGAAGTCAAAAGTCAGAAAAAGCTTTATTGACAAGTATGTTTACACACAAAATGAATTCGTATTGGCGACATGAGCTTCCAGTGCAGAAGAAAGTACAGACATGCAAACATACATGATAGTGCAGACATACATAGGAATTACACAGTAGCTCTATATTTCTTTGCAGCCCAACGAAACATACCAATTTGCAAAACAAACAGAATGCATAGCTGATGTAAAAAAAACTGGATGACTAGTAATTTCCTACTGCTAAATTCTGAAGAAAAAAAAAAAAAGAGGTGTTAATTATCGGACCAAAAACCCCTGAATGTAATAATCGAGAACACTGTCTAACACTTGAAGGCTGTGCTGTCAATTCTTTCGTCATCAGTTAGGAACCTAGGTGTGCTATTTGACAGCAACCTTTCCTTTGAAAGTCATGTTTCTAGCATTTGTAAAACAGCATTTTTCCATCTTAAAAATATATCTAAATTATGACCTATGCTCTCAATGTCAAATGCAGAAACTTTAATCCATGTGTTCCTGACCTCAAGGATAGATTATTGTAATGCTTTATTGGGTGGTTGCTCTGCGCGCCTAAAAATCAAACTCCAGCTGGTCCAAAATGCAGCAGCTAGAGTTCTTACTAGAATCAGGAAGTACGACCATATTAGCCCGGTTTTGTCAACATTGCACTGGCTCCCTATTAAACATCATATACATTTAAAAAAAAAACTTGCTATTTTCTTATAAAGCCCTGAATGGTTTAGCTCCTCAGTACTTGAGTGAGGTCTTATCACATTATGGTCCTTCACGTCCACTGCGATCTCAAAACTCTGGCCATTTGTTAATACCTAGAATATCAAAATCAACTGCGGGCGGCAGATCCTTTTCCTATTTAGATCCCAAACTCTGGAAAAATCTACCTACCATTGTTCGGGAGACAGATACATTCTGTCAGTTTAAATCTAGATTAAAGACCCATCTCTTTAACCTGGCATACACATAACACACAATCACTTTTCTATAATTCAAATCCGTTAAAAGATTGTTAGGTTGCATTAATTAGGGGAATCGGAACCGAGAACATTTCCCATAACACCCACTATACTTGTTACATCATAAGAAGAATGGCATCTACGCTAATATTAGTCTGTTTTATTCTTATTCCGAGGTCACCGTAGCCACCCAGATCCAGTCCGTATCCTGATCAGATGGTCACTGCAGTCACCTGGATTCAGTCTGTATCCAGTCCAGATGGTGGATCAGCACCTAGAGATGACCTCTACAGCCCTGAATGTCAGCAGGTTCCATGCCACTGTCACCTTTGGCTTGCTTACGTGGGGACACAATTTCTGCCAACATTGTTGACTTGACTGCACAGACACTATTGGAAGAGAACTGAAATGAGCTGGACGATGAGATCACATAATCCACAATGAACTGACTTTAACTGATAAACTGACTGTTTTTTATTGTCCTCTTGCATTATCAGCACACATTTTCCTGTTTAACACTGTAAAGCTGCTTTCATTCTGTATTGTATAAAGTGCTATATAAATAAAGTTGACTTGACTTGACTAGAGATTAAATAAAACACTAATATAAGAAAAAACATAAAATTAAATAATGTTATATAACACAGAAGTAGAAATCAATCACATTCCATCAGTTACAGAATCTCATTTTCATACAAGAATCCAGAATTACTCAATTTAGATTTGTATGGTGCTAAAAAATAGTTTGGCTGTAAGTATTTGAGGCATATCAAGCGTCACACTGATGAGGGTGTGTGTTGTACACAGCCCGTCCAGATGTAGCAGCCTGCCAGACACAACAAACCCAGCCTCTGACCTTTACGCATGGCCCACATTTAAGAGTGGCCGTAAAGGATCAGGTTACAGACTAAAATAGCTGCCCCAACCCCCTTCATCTCCACTCCTAACTCAGTCTACCTTTAAATTCGGGGCTGTGGCTCTCGACAGATGTTCCTTTCAACGCGACCCTGCAAACTGGCAGGGCATCTGGATAATTGAAGGATGTTGTCAATCCAACTAAGTCCTTTACTTGGTAGTGAGATTGCATGACCCTTGTCTGTCTGAAAGAGTTTGAGGAAGGAATTGTGTCATCGCTCAAGGTAGCAATCTGGTCGCCTTTGAGTTTCTCCAAGGCTAAAGAGTCAGAGTAGCAGGTCAAAGAAGTTTCATAATGAATCTACTGTTGAATTGATTGTTTTTCTTTTTTACTTTTCCAATTCTTATCTATGGGTTAAGAAATGGAACAAGTGTTGCCTTGTTGGCTTGGTATTTGCCATCCAGAGGTCAAGGATGTCTAAGGGAAGTTATTGTACATTTATACAAAGATAAAAGGTATTCTTGTACGAAAGATGGGCAGTAGAAGTTGTCCTTCAGTTTGAATGGCATTGCTCCCTTTCTTCGCCCTGTAAAGCTAGGCTAATTAGAATGATATATGTGTGCACACATACAGTATATCCTTTTGCTCCCTTTTTCTTTTGACACAAGCCCACACTGTGTTTGATATCAACACCAGTGGTCCAGTCTCACACATGACCTCTGAACATGACCGTGACTTGGGCAGCCAGAGGCGGATGGGGCAGACCATGTCTCTTTCTACTGACACTATGACCTCACTCCTTTCAAGTGCATCTGCTTTATTAGCGAACACGAGGACGGGGAGAAATTAAAGGACCTGAGGCCTCAGGGACACACACAGTGTCGTGTCGTATAACCAATATTGACCTTGAGTAGACTGTGAATATTTAAGCTATTTGCCAATAGAAACTGCCCATTTGCACAAGGGCTTGATCTGAAACGTTGAATTACTGAAATAAATTAACTTTTCCACGACATTCTAATTTATTGAGATGCACCTGTATACTGTATGGTATTTAAAGGTAATGTGTGAATTTTTTGCAATGTTAAAACACTTTTTTCTAATCCTAGCTTAGTATGTAGAGAACTAAATAAGCCATGTTGCAGGCTGATTCCCCTGAAAAGTGTAAACACAGGAATGCTATCAAAACAATGATGTTTGTTTGAGAATCCCAACCTGCCTGACACAGCAACAGTGGCTCAACCAATGGCATGACTTTGGAGAGTGGCTATTTGTTTGGCTGACCAATAGAATAAGAGGATAGTGTTTGAAAAGAGTTACACAAAATAAAATTACTTCATCTTTAGTGACCTGACATAAATGAATAAAAAAAGCTACAGTGGATCTCAAAACAATTTCGCTTATTCTCTATCTGTATTTGTTTGTTAAATATCCAAATAGTGCTTTTTCCCATCAAATTTGGTAACCTTTATAGATGGACACTTTATAGATCCCAGCAATTCAGGGACTTCCATGTATCACTACAGAACAGGAAAAGGTTAAATAAGTTCAGAATCGTTTTAACTAATAGAGATTGAGCGACTTTCACTGTTACTACTAAGGAAAAACGACTACTGCTCATGTCAATAAATCACCAAGAGAGGCTTGGGAATGACAGGAAACAGGATATTGGGACACTGCTGTCTCAATGGGTCTTGGTCAGTGGGGCAGAGGCCTAGGAAATGACTGTTAGCACACTATCAACAAACTCCTTGACACCTGACCAAACTTCCTGTGTGGAAAGGAAGTGAGAGTGGCCGCAGGGGCCACAGTTAACAGTCAGCTCATGCACTGATGGGGAGGAAGAAGGAGAGAGAGCGATAAGGGCAGACTTAACCTGCCATTTATCAGCTATCTGACAAGAGGAGATGGGCCCAGTGCACTATGTGATCAAATATGACATTATTCAGGTTATGTAATATTATTCCAAACTGACCAAGAACACACACACATACCATGTTCTCATTCTCGTACACATACAATAATAGGAAGTAATGCTAATGCCATGCCTAAAATCTTTCAGGGTTGAGTAAAGTCGCATATGAAATGCAAATTACAAATCTGCTGAAAAAAATAAAATCAAGAGCAGCAGAGCCACGCACTCCTGAAGTGTTTAAACCGCTAAGATGTCATGAATATTAATGTTCTGAAAAATGACAATAGCAGCACCAAGCTGTTTACAGGAGCGAGCAGCATGTTTCGGGCCCCGAATCTACTGTTTAGCATGCACTGGTACCATATACTGTCGTCCATTTTGTGACGTTCACTTGTGCTTTATCTTTCCTTTGAGCCGAATGGAGGCTACGGCTTTATTGGTTTGTTAGTTAAGAAAGTAGGCCAGCATAAGCAGGACACAATAATAATTCCTTGAGTGGCTGGGCTCTGGCCTCGGCGAGCCCGCAGATGATGAATCTGTGTGCCACGGTACATTATAGCGGGATAAAAGAAGAGGGGGGTGAAGGACAGTACATTCTCTGAACCTTAATCAGATGCAGATCAGACTAAAAGCATCGGAGCAGCAAATCCCCGCTCCAAAGCGCAGCACCACACCACGCCGGCCACCCTCTCTCTCTTTTCTTCCATTTCTCTCACTCACTCCCCCCGCCATCCCTCTCCCTGCGCCCTTTATAAAAGGTTGGTAGATAGATTCAAGTCTTTATTGGAAGATCATATGGGATGACTGCAAAATCCCATTACTTGTTGATTAAGTATTGATCCCACCCCCAAGTATTAACAAGTAAGCTAATATGGAATGACCCGTGAGACCAGTGGCTGTGGAGCAAAATAAATCAAACGCTTTGGGGACAGAGAAAAAGAGAGGGAGGGAGAAAGAGAGAGAGACAAAGAAAAAGAAAGATCATACAGGATACACAAAGAAGGGCACTGAGTAAAGTGAATAGAAATAGACAGATGTGAAGAAATAGACATTGTGAACGAGAGGGAAAGAGGCGCTGCTTCACATGTGTTAGTGAACTTCTGTCTCTTGACTCTGGTTAAAATGTCACACATCAATGTGCAGATCAATGGACGCCTTATTTTTCAGCCTGCTCCTTATTGCCATCATCAGATGGCTCTCCTCTTGTACCTCCTAATGACTCGCGCTGAATTCACTCCCCCTGTGACTCAGTGTACTGCGAACTTCTCTTGATCTCTCTTGATTCCATGCGACCCCTTCAACTGTGCCCTGTGTTCTTCTGACACCGCCAACCCACCCACATGCTCACACCAAAAGGGCACTGGATGTATTCAAAATATGGACCAAAGCTAATTTTCTTTCACTTTTTATTCTGACCTTTGAATTCCACTTGGTCTTAAAAGCTTTGGTAACACTTTACTTGAAGGGGTGTGCATAAGACTGACATGACACCTTCATAATCATGACATGACACATGTCATGAATATGAAGGAGGTTTTATGCATGTTTATGACAACTGTCATTAAGTGTCATTCGCTCAGTTATGTCATTTTTAATGCAAATATGACATTATTTGACCTAACCCTAACCTAACCCTACCCCTAACCATAGCCCATAACAGACATCTCAGACAATGTCATCTTTGCATTAAAAATTACATAACTGAGCGAATGACACTTAATGACAGTTGTCATAAACATGCATAAAAAAACCTTCAAATTCATGACATGTGTCATGTCATGATTATGTAGGTGTCATGTCATGATTATGAAGGTGTCATGTCAGTCTTATGCACACCCCTTCAAGTAAAGTGTAAGCAAATCTTTTTTTCTTAAGCCAGTTTTTACCCTTTTCCAGCTTATTACCAGTTGTAGGGAAGCTATTTTAAAACTGTAGTTTGACAAGTTACAAGCTACTTAGCATAAAGTATTTAAAGGGATAGTTCAACCAGAATTAAAAATAATTTACTATCATCATGATACTCCTCTTTCTCTTTTCCATGGAACACAAAATATCACATTCTTATCTTCTTTTGTGTTCTGCAGAACAAAGTCATACACGCTTATAACAACACATTGATGAATGACAGAATTTTTTTTTGTGTGAACTGTCCTTTTAAACAGCTGTCAAGCAGCACTTTTAAGAAAGAAAAAAAAACCTACACTTCAAGGTAAAAAAAAAAACTAATTTGAAGCTATTTAGGGCACACAATCTTATCTTCTAAAATATAAACTAACTATCAAATTACATGATTTATTTTTGCAGAGCAGTATTTATATGGCAAATAAGCAAAGTCACCATTACACTTTAACAGATGCATTTACAGTCAATTAATAAAACTATAAAACAATCTAATTCAAAACTGCGTTAAAGACAGTGTTTTTACTTACAGCACTGAACTAAATATTTATGCAATTCTGCACAGGTGACTTCTTTGTACAGATCAAATGAACTGATTGTTTTACATGAACTCTCAGGGCCAAACAAACCACTAAAATGAATCTTCCAAATGCTAGATATGAGAGAGAGGATAAACACTGTAACAGCAATGACAAAAAAAAAAAAACGATGTAGCATTTTTATAAACTACAAGGATAAAGTTCACATTTGGTTCTTTAATCCTTCTCAACGAGGTGTAGTGTCAGCTGTCTACACTTGCTTTCTTGAAGTTAAGCAAAAACAGCTACGACTGCACATAATCTGGGAAAGGGAGCTATCTGTATACCAGAATGACTGGGAGAAAAATATTTTCTGCACATCAAAAAATCCGAACCACCAATTAATTCCAAATTTCAGAAATTATACTGGACACCAAAGAAGCGTTCATTAAAGGGGTCCTATTATGCTCTTTTACAAAGTCTTGATTTTGTTTTGGGGGTATTTGTAACTTTCTAGATCTTTTTTATGCCCAAACATACACACTACACACTGACTAAAATTAAAAAAGTGAAAAAGCATAATAGGACCCCTTTAAGTTATCTCTAAATCCCACCTGTAGCTTTTGTCCCTACCAACAAGTGGGGACATTCATGCATATGATATGGGAATGTGAGAAGTTTAATGAATTTTGAGAAAAGATCTCATCGCTGCTGTCTGACATGATAGGAAAAGATATACCAATGCAAGCAATTGTGTTCCTTCTAAATTATGATTTCAATTTCGATTTAACGGAGCTGCAAATAAAGATCTGGCTAACAAGCAGAGCCGATCCTCCCTATATGCAAAGTGCAAGCTCCGTAGGGCCCCCGAAACATCAGGGGGCCCCCTTGCTCTCAAAGATGATTTAATTTTAGTTTCGTTTTTGAATTTGGCCAGCGGTTATGAAAACCACTTATGTAATTTCTTTTAATATCACAGTTTTGCGTAGGGCCCCCAGAATCGGCACTGCTAACAAGACTAACATCTGCAAAAAATATAATTGCAAAGATGGCTCCCTCCCCATACTTTATCTGTGTGGCACTGGCTACCTCAGTTTCATGCTTATCATCCCTTTTCGGGCAACATGGAGTCAAAGTCACACAAATAAAGTCCAGTCACCTCTTGAGACTTCATGAAGCTGTGGCGATTGCACACCCCTCACCCACGTGCTCACCGTCAATAATTCATATTTCATTTAAAAACCATCACCACAGAGATCACAATGTTTGTTATTGCACACAGGAAAATTACTTCAGCAGAAGTGCATGTGCAGAACATAAACAGATTGTTTGTCTTCATGTAACTGTCATTCAGTACTTCCCTTTTGTGTAAAGAGAATGAATAGAGATGATGGAACAAGAAAGAATCAATGAGAGAGACTGTCATAATTTTCATATTAAAATGGAGCCGAGGAAAAAATAAATAAAGGACACAAAGGATTTGTTATTCTGGCAGACTGCTCGGTCAGTCGATATGTCCACAGATTATTCAGATTAGTGAGAGGTTTAACTCCGCTCATTGACTTGACGAAGGTTTCGTCCGGTTAAAAAGCTGACACAGTCCATTACGAATAACATTCTGCTATTGATTAGTTCATTCCGAGAGAAACTCTTCTACATCTCTCTCTCACTCTGCCTTTCCAGCCTTATTACACAACTGTGTAAATGATGGGTGTAATATGTAACCCCACAAGGTGCATAAAATAATTTTTATGAGTACATTTAAAGGTTTTTCTAACTAAATAGTATCAATAAGGTCTGAAGTCAGATAGATGCACTCCTAGTGTTTTCTGTAAAGGCCATGTTGGCTATATTTTAGTGATTGACTGACTTTGTCTATACCATCAAATGTTTCACTCAGCACAAATTCCAAGGTGGGACCATTCAGAATTGAATTGGGAATGTCTTTTAAACCAATATAACTAATTTCACTATAATATAACTGTAAAATAATGATAGAATGATATAACGACAGATAGATAGATAGATAGATAGATAGATAGATAGATAGATAGATAGAAAGAAACAAACAAACAAAGAAACAAAGAAAGAACTATTAAACAATAGATATAATGACAGAACGATGGACGATGGATGGATTTTGCTCAACCCTTGTTCATTGGTCCCCACTAAGTTCTCCCAGAAGAAACTTCTTGAATGTCTCTGGACTGGGCTCTGGGTAGGAAACACTGTGCCTCTTCTGCTTGCTTTTAACAGGCACTTTGATGGAGTTTAGCAAAAGTTTGCTTTAGAATATAAATACAAGGAGGCACAGCTAACACCTTTTTTATTAGGTTTATAAAGGTCTATTGATCGATCATTAAGAAACTGTCCGGGTCTCAGTGCACAATGTGTAGAACCTGTTTGTAGAGCTTGCTGAGTAACCAAATAATTTCTCAGCCTCTATTTATCAGAGATGCAAACTCCTTATAGCACGGAGGACAGAATGGATGAGGCGTGATATTTGTCAGACTAATGGCCAATTAAGCCCCTCTAAACAAGAAGGTAGGAGATTAGAATCTCGCAGACCCCCTCTGAGACATTAAGTGCGTTTACATGCACTTTAAAAGTTCGATTTCAGTTAGATTAAAGCAGTTCGACTTTTTAATTAAATTAGACATTTTAAAATGTCTTAAAAGTCCAAATGAAATTGCACCAACAAACCTGCATAAGGCGATTGTATCTTGAAATCGCTCTGTAACACGTTATCAAAGGTGACTACAATTCCGCTTGCACCGAAAGATATGTGACTCTTGATGATGAGAATTTAATTTTAAATGCTTTTCTTTTTAATTGATGAAGACTGTAACCTGACTACTGTGCCTGTAAACATACTTATTTCTTTGGAAGTCGACGTAATGTATGTTTTTGATTCACTAAAAAGAATCATCTTTGACACCAGCAAACGGTGGACACGTGATGAACAATGACACGCCAACCAGTAAACATCATGTGACAAAAAAAGATCAGTTAGGCCTGCTTGAAAAGTGACGTATATTTGTAAATCAACTAAAAATCCAATTCATCACTTGTAATTATAACTAAAGAGCTTACAGTTTTTCGAACGTCTTTCTCAAAACTTGAAACTGCGCTCCAGATATCAGCATTCATCATGTCACCATGCCTGTATTTGGTGGGTCTGGGAAGTCTCTTAGCCTGCTGGTATTTTTTTCTAGATGACAGTCCACCTCTTCCAGCCCCGTTTGAGCATCGCATCGTCAGTGCCAAGCAGGTTCCCATGAATTCATATTACGCCGTCAAACCCAATGAGGTGCTGGGCGGGTGAGTCCATGTTTTACACACATTGTTCACCCAAAACTACAATTTTTTGTCATCATTTAATCACTTGTTGTTCCAAACCTGTATGACTTTCTTTCATCTGTGGAACATAAAAGAAGATTGAAGAGAATGCTGGGAACAAAACAGTTTTGGTTAGCACTGACTTCCATTTAGTGGTCAACCGATATATCGCCAAGACCTTGGCTTTATTTGAAAAAATATGATTCCCAATGCGCACAAACTTCCCAGAATACTGAGTGCCCTGTTGGTTACAGTGTTTACTTCCTTTTTAATTATATTTTTATTAAATATTAATTTATTTGTGAAAAGTACTTTGTCATCTAAAGTATAAGTATGTTCATTTTACAGATTTATTTTTTAAATCCATTTTCAAATGATTTCAAATTTCTTGAATATCAATTTAAAAAAAAATAATTATATCGGCCATCGGCCACCCTGCTTTCCAAGATATCGGCATCGGCTGTCAAAAAACACATATCGGTCGACCACATTAACACACTTTACCAAAATATCTTCTTTTACATTCCACAGAAGAAAGAAAGTCATACAAGACAACATGATCGTGAGTAAATAACAACTTTAATTTTTGGATGAATTATCACTTTAAACCCATTTAATGCTTTATTTAAATGGTATGTAGTCAGTGAATCAAATGACCAGATGAGGATGTCATAACCTCACAATCACAATTTAATTTATTTTTTAGGTGTTTGTACATGAAAGAATATTAATCAGATTTTTCATGTTTCCAGTAAAAAAAAGCATGAATTAAGCTTGTTTAAGCATGAATTAAAAAAAAAGAGTGATAAGCTAAAACAGGCAAAAACATCAAACGTCAACATTTAAAAACATAATTCATAATATGTTCGCTGAAAATAAGCTTTAATTTATATAAAGTATTTTGTTTTAAGGTTTGTTTGTTTTTGTTTTGTTTTTTTAAAACAAGACCAATCTGATACTGGCTAACATTTTTCTCTTGGCACTCTTTGATATTGTATTTGCAGTTACATCTTACATGCTGACAACAGTGCAGCAGATAGGAGTATTAAGTGGAGGGAGGGTTACTCTCTATCCAGGACTGGCATATAAGCATGCGGGCAATGCCCATGGAACATTTAGCACTAGTTGAATGACTGGTACACGCAGACACGGGCTCATTTGCACCCCCTCTTCACCTCTCGCTCCACATACAGTATGCCACAAATAAACACTGGCTTGTTTTTTGACTCATCATAGGCAGAGTTTATTTTGGGCAGGTGTTGAGCAGGTCTGTTTGCATGGAACTTTTTTTCAGCCAGCAGCAGCCGCCATCTTGACACAAACATGTTATCTCACCCCATGGAGACACAGCAAGTAAATACACAGTGAGAGGAAAAACAGCAAATAGCGACAGATAACTTTCACAAAGGTTGAAATGATTTCCATAATCCATGAAATGAAATCTGTGCGTATGTGTGTTGTTGCAGAGGCCGCTTTGGACAGGTCCACAAGTGTGCTGAACTGTCGTCAGGTCTTACGTTAGCTGCTAAGATTATAAAAGTCCGGGGAATGAAAGAGAGGGTGAGTACAAAATATGCATAAACCATTACCGTTTCAAAAATGTTTACCCCCATTGCTCTCTTTCTTTCTCTCCTCTCCCACTCCAATCTGTCCATCACTCTGTTCCTGTTAGGTTGCTTTATGAGAACATTTCCTTGACAACCACTGACAGTTCTGTGCATATGAGCATATGAAAAAATATGCACACATTCACACATGCACTTGCACTCTCGCAAATAACATAATAACACCCATAGTCCCTCCTCAAGGATATGAAAGCGCATGTTGTTTCTAATATCCGGATTTAAAAAGAGCATACATTCAAGCAGAAAAGCATATAATATTTATACAGTGCTCCAAACATTGAGCTGTTTTCATATAATGCAGAATATAAAAATCTTTGCACATAATAACATGTACTTTCATCTGTTCCCTACATCCTTCAAGCTTCAACAAGTGCCGCTAATTGCATCTAATGACAGCTCCTCTGTCGTAAGCACTTGCCCTCAGTGCAATGCTATTCTCTGCCCTCTGTGCTGTCATTTGCCACCATTAGAGAGCAGTCAGTTAGGAATGGGAAGTACAGATTATTTTCACTCTCTCGTGTCTTAATTCCCGCCATTTGACACAAATGTCAAACGAGCAAAAGAAGTCAACTCACAATCACACAGAGTGTGTGTACACTCAGTCTCTCTAAGCGCCATTCCTGGAAACATTTGCATTTTGAAATGCTCCTTCCTAGTGACAACATGATGTGCCAATCCTTCTGCATGCGGCGTCTGCTCCAAAGCATGCCGGAGAAAGGGACAGTAGCTTTATATGAAATAATTGAAAGCTTTTCCTGGGTCAGTCCACAGAATAGCGGACAGGAAGAGCCAGAATAACTAGGGCAGACAATTACAGGGTTGGCTAAGGCTGTCAAGCCCCCATTTTGGAAATTGTTTAAACGCTTGTTTTTGTTACCCCGTGAAATCATTGTAAATCCACTTCCAGCAATTTAACTGCGCAATTTAAATTCTGAAATAGCTTCTCTCTTACTAATTACCTCATTTTTAACACTGCTGCTATCATCCTTTGGAGAGTATAACAACACCTTTTCAAAAGCTTAAAATATAGGCTTTAGACAGCTGTTTGAAAAGGAAATACATTGCAAATCATATTTATTTAGTATTTGTTCTGGCATTGTTATTATATATATATATATATATATATATTTTTTTTT
>NW_015636045.1:14371-18296 GCF_001515625.1 Sinocyclocheilus rhinocerous | reverse complement strand
TTATGTAACCCCACAAGGTGCATAAAATAATTTTTATGAGTACATTTAAAGGTTTTTCTAACTAAATAGTATCAATAAGGTCTGAAGTCAGATAGATGCACTCCTAGTGTTTTCTGTAAAGGCCATGTTGGCTATATTTTAGTGATTGACTGACTTTGTCTATACCATCAAATGTTTCACTCAGCACAAATTCCAAGGTGGGACCATTCAGAATTGAATTGGGAATGTCTTTTAAACCAATATAACTAATTTCACTATAATATAACTGTAAAATAATGATAGAATGATATAACGACAGATAGATAGATAGATAGATAGATAGATAGATAGATAGATAGATAGATAGAAAGAAAGAAACAAACAAAGAAACAAAGAAAGAACTATTAAACAATAGATATAATGACAGAACGATGGACGATGAATGGATTTTGCTCAACCCTTGTTCATTGGTCCCCACTAAGTTCTCCCAGAAGAAACTTCTTGAATGTCTCTGGACTGGGCTCTGGGTAGGAAACACTGTGCCTCTTCTGCTTGCTTTTAACAGGCACTTTGATGGAGTTTAGCAAAAGTTTGCTTTAGAATATAAATACAAGGAGGCACAGCTAACACCTTTTTTATTAGGTTTATAAAGGTCTATTGATCGATCATTAAGAAACTGTCCGGGTCTCAGTGCACAATGTGTAGAACCTGTTTGTAGAGCTTGCTGAGTAACCAAATAATTTCTCAGCCTCTATTTATCAGAGATGCAAACTCCTTATAGCACGGAGGACAGAATGGATGAGGCGTGATATTTGTCAGACTAATGGCCAATTAAGCCCCTAAACAAGAAGGTAGGCGATTAGAATCTCGCCGACCCCCTCTGAGACATTAACTGCGTTTACATGCACTTTAAAAGTTCGATTTCAGTTAGACTAATACAATAATTTGTCTTTTTACAATATCAACGGTTTGACCAAAATCGGGCCAGTTAATTAAACTACAAAAGTAATTCCTTTGCCAAACGATAAGACTATTTCATTAAAAAATACATTTAAAGCAATTCTTTAGGTCTAACAGTCTTTTTAGAGATCCAATTCCAATCCAATTCCAATCCAATTCCTAGCAACTTAAACAATACTACACAAACAAAAAATATGGTAACATATTTAATCCATTAATATACAAAACCCAGTAATTTATATCTCACTACATGTTGTCATGTGAACAAGCAGTCACTACACCATGAAGTTTGACTCGGAAGACAGTAATTTGGTTTCTAAATGTAAAAATAAAAAATGTGGAACCTTATCTGGAACTCAAATTTCTAACCCTGATTATAACTGTATGTGTAAACGTAACAATTGAGAAAACCCCATTTTCCCCCATCAAACTTTAGCTCGGTTGGAGAAGAGAGGGCTGCTTCCTGTAGGAAACTCTGAGAAGTGTTATGCAAGACTTATAGCGGTAGGCCCTTGACATTTTTGGTTTAAACTGCACTCTGAAAACATTTCTTCCTTCACAGGATATATTTTTGCATATTGTTTTAGACATTTGACAAGGTCTTTTAAATATACATTAACAATTCCTAAGTGACCAAAACTTTTAGCTCCACACTGTATCAATTTTTCCCAGTCTGCGTGACCTAAAATAAAGCTTTCAATATGGGTGCTCGGTGCACGATTTAGTCCACAAATGTATTGAAACCAGGCCCGTTGTATGTTGCCAAATATTATGTGGTTTTCTGGAGTTTAGACGACTCTCCTGTGATCTAAGATGGCTTGGAAATTGGATCTTGGCCTATAATAAGCAGGGCTCGAGAACATTGGGCCGCCTCAGCCGAAAAACAGAGACATGAATAGGTCCCAGGAACACTGGGTCACACAAAGCCTTGATTGACTGGATCAGATGCTTGGTACGATCAGATACTTGGGCCCGGTTGAAATCAAAGGAAGGCGGGCTCTTTTAAGCCCACATCGGGGGAAAGGGTGGGGGCCGAGGCTCAGTTCTAAAGAGCCCAACGATCCTGTCATCTGACGCACTGGAATCCTGCAGTATCGGAAGGTCAGTGCAGCTTGTCTGAACATGACAAATAATGCTCACAGAAACTGCTCAAGTCCTCCAAATCCCACTAATGTGCTTTGGGATATTAAACCGAGTGAGAGGGAAAGGTTTATAAGGAACATAGTGGATGCAGTCCATCGTTCCCTTCATTACACCCAGGTAGTGACAATTGTAGTGCCCCTTCCCCCTACCATATTTAGGAGTGGAGGACATCAACATGCACAGCATGTAATGATGTAAAAGAGCTATTTCATGGTGAACGTTTGGTTTGAATTAGAGGCCAGCGGGAGTGCGGACTCTCACACACTCTAGCAGCGTCCCTTTGTTCCTCCCTGATCTGTGGTGCGGAGGAGACCTCTCTCTTTTTCTCTTTCTCCCTGTCTACAACACGCTCTCTCCACCCATCTCCCGCCCTGCCATTATCGCAACGTCTCGATGTTCGCACTCTTAGATGGATGATCTTGCAAACGCTGACATTTTCTAAACATGCAAACTCACACATACACTCTTTAGCATCCGTTTGGCACTTTTAAACGCACTACTATGGTGCATAACACTGTTGCTTAATCACATATATGTACATTTACACTGATAAAATCTTAAATCGTGTTGCCACGTAGCGTTCCCAAGTCATTACATTACTCAGAAGCTGAGAAAAAGCAGCTTAAACATCCAGATTTTCTGTGAGGTGAATATGGATTGAGAGTAGACATAGATGAATGAATAAATGGAAAGTTTGAGAGGCTGAGAGGAGAGGAGCGGACAGTGTGACCTTTTAAAGATCCCAGTCAAATGGGTAAATAAGATCCCGAGGTGACTGTCATTTACAGGTTGGGTATTGACACGAGGCCGGCCAGTCCTGAGAGAGCAGGCCACTGCGAAAGAAAGACACAAAAAGTACACATGTGCCAGAACACGCAGACAGACTGAAACTATTATATAAACACACATTCATACACAGCTAACAAGCTAAAGGCTAAATCTAGGATTGGAAAAAAGTGGTAAATTTGCTACAGCAAAAACTGTATAAATATAAAATAAAATATAAAATGATAATAATAAAAATTATAAAATAATAATATAAATATAAAATAAAAAAAGTCAAACAAAAATGCCATCATGTAATATAGGGAACATCCCACTATTTTGTTTATTTTTTTATTTTTTTACAGTACATTTCAAGCAACCACAGTTTTCCGTTTTTCATTCAATTTAACAAAATGATTTATAGTGTATTATATATGTGGTTACACTTTATTTGGCTTCTCTTCTAAAATGGTTTTGTCATAAGATCTGATGACTGTATAGCATAGTGCTGAGGGCAAACATGTCTCAATCCTTACTTCAAAACAATGCATAGCATTTCTGTCATTTCTGTCATTTCTTTACGGTTCATTTCCTAGAGCCATTGGTAATAAGGGGGATGTTTTCCTAAGTTATGGTCAAGGATGCCTCCCTTTAACTTATCACACGAGGAAATGCCAGAGACAGCAGGGCTGGAGGCTGATGTGCTGGGTAAAACTTGGCATAAGCTCCTTATAAGAAAATATTAGATTTATGCCTAAAGGTGCTTGCTTGTGTCAGCTTCTGAGGCTGTTTGGAAATCCCTGCCTTGATGTGACAGCAGGGCTGGATTGGTAATCGGGCATACCGGGCATTTTCCCGGTGGGCCGACGCACTTAAGGGGCCGACAGATGGTTTTTTTTTTTTTTTTTGTGCCGAGGACCATCACGCAAGGAAAGCGAGCAGGCAGTGGCCCATTGGTTTGTCTCCTGTATTGGCAGCGTAAACATCCAATCACAATGCGCTATAGACGGAGCGATGAAGTATTTTGCTCCGCCTATATAAAGATCGCTTCACTCCAACTTCTTCCTCGTCGGCTTTT
>NW_015636045.1:3670-13446 GCF_001515625.1 Sinocyclocheilus rhinocerous | reverse complement strand
AAACAGTTATTTTAAATAGTAAAAATATTTCACTATATTACTGCTTTTGCTGTATTTTGGATCAAATAAATGCAGGCTTGGTGAGCAGAAGAGAATTCTTTAAAAACATTAAAAATCTTACTGTTCAAAAAAATTTACTAGTATAGTGTGTGTATATATATATATCTCGAAGTGGTGGTGGGCCGCCTGGACCAAAAAATGCCAGGGCCGATTTTTTTGTCCCAGTCCAGCCCTGTGTGACAGGTCAGTGTGCCAAACTTAGCCTGCAGATGGAAGATGCCCCTACATGAATACATGCATAAGGCACACGTCCACAAATACTGTATATAACAACTCTTTATAGAAACTGCAGTAACACAGTTTAATGCTTAACCAAAAAAAACAAAAAACAAACAAACATGCTTTCCATTATTTGCTAAATAAACAAATAAATAATACTTTATGTATTTAGGTAAATAATATATATATATATATATATGGAAGTAAAAAAAATGTTTACAAAAACATCTACAGATTTAATAAGTAATTAATTTGTTTAAAATAAGGACTTGAAAACAAATTGGTTGGTTTGTTTTCAAGTCCTCAAAAAATGATTATTTTATCATTGCTGCTCATTAAATTAAACAGTACATAATTTATTCATGGTCAAATAAGGAAAACAACATCAAGATGTGCTGCTTACCTCCAGTACATGTATTTCATAATGACAGGTTTGTACTTGTGTGTTCATTTATGCATCAAAATCATTACAAATCAAAAACCATCCTATTTATCCAAGGTTGAACACTTTGAGAGTTTCTAGTTGAATCAAATGCCTCTATAAATAACCAAGTTCATGTAATACAGATCAAACTGTAGAGACGTTTGAAGTGCAAGCAATATGTGCAAGTTGCTCAGCTCTCCTAGATCGATTGAGTGGGGTTTACAGGGGTCAGAGAGGATGCCTGAGGGAGAAGAGGAGTCAAACATAATGTTGGGTGTCAGACTGTTGGCATTTCAGATCTTCAGATGCATTAACCATGCCAACACGGAGAGAGAGAAAAAAAGGATGCCAGGGGCAGTGTGCACATATACAGTATGAGAGTATGTTGTCTGAAATGGCCAGGGTCACAGTAAAAGTTGACAGGCCATGTTGCCAATAATCATAATCATTATGGGTCATGCTTGTATGCAGATACATCCTGCATTCATTTACATAACTTAATTATTTTTCGCCTCAACAATGCTAGTTTTAGATGTTATTTGTCCAGATTTTTTTTAAACATAGATTGATTTCCACAATAAATTCATACACAAAAATTTAAATGTTTTATTTTTATGTTACAACCAACCCCAGTGCTCCAGCACACTTTGTATATCCACACAATGATTATGATTATACACTTTGTACTTCTGTAATTTGAAGCAGATAAATATGGATGTACTCATATCAAAGAAAATTAGCATAAAAAAATCACAGAGATACAGATGCTGAAACAAAGTGTGTTAAAACATGGTCTCTCTACCATTATTCATTGTATCCTTATTAATTATTAAAAGACATTTCATTAATTTTTATTGTAAAATATAGTAAAATATAGTTTTTAATAACTGCAAAATAAGAAAAATATATGTTAAGTCTCTTAACTGGGTAACTAAGTGGAAAATAATGCATATTATGATATTACAACATACATTGCAGTATGTTTTTAATAAAACCACATAATTTGTAATCTTAAACTTTAATGTAACACCGTTATTTTAATTTTATGGTACATTTCTGCAAACCACTCTTGATCATTTTACTTGTAAATTAAATAAAATAATAATAATAAAAAAGATTTATAGTAAAATATAGATTTTCATCTTTGATAATAATGATCATGTAATACCATGTAAAATTAATTCATGTGGTTGTGTTATATTTGCCTTTTATTTTAAACTGTGCTTTGTACTTGAGACTAATTTAGAGTTTAGGGATAAGTAATACATTTATAAACTACTTTCTAAATTAGTTTGTAGTAGATAATAGGGGTTATAATATCAAAGTTTGAACATAAAAAAACACTTATTTACAGATGACGAAATGTAATACAATGCTTTTCAATCCCCTCTGTCAAATAAAACAAAGAAAGAAAATCAGAATTGAGGAATGCTTCAAAAATCATCAAAAGTAGTGCTTGTATAACAATAAAAGAAACTAAAGTTATAAAACAAACTAAATTACACCAAAACTAATTATGAGACCAACTATTGTGACCTACAATAACAAAACATCCCTGGTTGTGAGGGAGTTAGAACAGCTGTTGTAATGTGGATAATAATCCTACACCCATATCATTGGGATGGAGTGACCCATATCTGCCACGTGCAAGAGGGCTGGTGCTGATCCCCAAAGCTCCTCTCCTGTCTCCCTGAGCCGAATGCACCGCCTGGCCCTGGCTCTCACTTCTGGGCTTGGACGGGCCCCTGACGAGGCTATCTTAAAAATGCTCTAAGATCCTCTGTCCTTTACTGTCTCATTCAAAGCGCCTCGTTTTTAATATTCAGCACTGCAAGATGGTTGGAGCATTTGTTCCGGCCGCCACATTAAAATAGCTCACACTCTCACTGATGAACTTCAGGCTCCAAAAGTGGGGCTATGAATTTATCATATCAAGGTCATGCTGTTGTTTTCAACTCACAAAGAACAATATTTGCGTGTATGGATTTAAATGATAATGAAATACGGTCTTATACATCAGGAGAGGCAAAAAATACGTCTGTGTGGTGGTTTGGGGTGTAATTCATAATCGGTGTCCTTATATATTTATATCACAGTTGGGAATACGTACGTACAAACTCACATACACGTGACAGTGGTGCAGCCGAGCACATACTCATGCATACACACACAAATGAGGCGGGATAAAGAGCAGGTTAAGTATTTCTCCATTAGAGGAGCAGTCGTCAGGTCTACCAATGTGTCTAAATAATGGCTAGACTTGGGGCCCTCTCTGACACTCGCTGTTCTGTGTGTGTGCGTGTGCTCCTTCCTGCATTCCTTTTGACTAAAACGCACACACACACACAGGCACACACAAAGGTGTGTGAATTTCATTTAAAAGAAACAGCTTATAGGGACAATTAAAGCAGAACCTTGAGAATATAAGCACTCAAGGCCAGCAAGCATTGTTTTGGAGTATGTTATTAAAGTACTCGACCAATTAACACAGCGAAACAAGTTGTAGTTGTAAAAAAAGGGGAGAAAATTCAGAAAATATAAGAAATATGCTATGACCTCTGTAGGAAAATGAGAAATGGTTTTAATATCACCATCTGAGTGATCATAAAACTAATGTTATTATAATTGTGTTATGAATACAATATCTGAAGACAAAGTAGTTTGTTAAAGTAATGCTACGCTGCATGGAAAGAGTAGTCTATGCAAAAAAAAAAAAAAAAAAACACACCTAGGACCCAGCCTGATAATTTTTCTGAATTATTAATTGGTGATCAAAAAGTCCTATTTATTCTGCATGAAGACTAGAGGCCTTCACCATTACAGCATAACAATCATGATACATGAAACAACAACAAAACACAAATGATATAAACCTTTTATTTATTTTACTAGTTTTCGAGGGAAATAATGAACATACATTTACAACCTTCAGGCCAACAAGCACAATTTTTCCATGTTCCAATTATTTACTGTCTACATTTTTGCACCGGCATTCCTCATGTACAGTACATTTTGAGCTCTGTAACTAAAGAAAAATAAATGTTTTTATCAACTGTAAGTTAATCATCTAGAATACATTTTGATGTGTGTTATATATATATACAGGTGCATCTCAATAAATTAGAATGTCGTGGAAAAGTTCATTTATTTCAGTAATTCAACTCAAATTGTGAAACTCGTGTATTAAATAAATTCAATGCTACTCCCCGCTTCATTCAAATTTATCCATCTACAACCAGTTCTGGTTTGACACATCTCGCTTTATTGGTGCGGCACATGTTTTCATAAATGCTGTGACACCAGCGCGCACCTAACTTTGATATTATTAGCTCCTTTGGCTCACAAATAAAAACTCACTTCACCATGCATCAGTCCTATAAGAGTGATGAAAAAGAACAGAACAATATGTGAAACAAGCGAGAAAAACATACTGCTCGCAGTGCAGTAAAACAAGAGAAGGGTGTCTTCATCCATGAAGAGGACATTAAGTAATACCCCTGACACCGATGACCAGCTGATTATGTTGAGCCTAATGGCATCATTCCTTATGCACCGGCAGCCTCCCGGACCGCGAGGATATTACCCACCTCTGACATGGAAAAATTGTGTTAGTTCTACAGAGAAAACGCTGGGATATTTGTCCTGTGCGACAATATAATGGGCTGGTGCATCATCAGATTGCAATGTCATTTCAAAAACCTTGAATACAAATAATGTACAGTGAGAGAATAGATGGTGCGTACCTTAATACAGTCGGCTAGTTATCCTTCACACAGGTATAAAGGGGCTTTTCTGACACTAGTCTTTATTTAAATGAAGCCCGCCGATTCCGGCGGCTCTAGGCTCTATCCTAGGACGGATCCCTCTCTCTCTTCCCTCTTTTAATTAATCTTCCCTTCTCTCCCTCACTCTGAGAATCTCTCTTCTCTTGCCTCCTTCACCATTTTAAAGCAAACAACATGAAATATGTATGGGCCAGACAAATTAATTATCCAACTATGTGGGGAAAAACAATGCGGCGGTGGCACGGAGAGTTTGGGTGCAGATCTGTCACCGGGTGCGGGGAGGGGAGACTCGGAGAGAAGTGAAAACCTAATTAACAAGATAAGTGACCAACAGGAACCCTCTGTCAGGAGTCACACCCACCCTGGAGCTGAGCCAACATGGACGCTGCTGGTGTTACTGCAGCGCTGCCTGGGCAGCCATCTTGATGAAGTTGTCCTGTTTGTGCAGTGATCTAGTGTGTAGCGGCACTGTGGTGCATATTCACGCCAATTATAAAGACCTTTGATTAGGAACGTTTAGAAGTACCATTACATGTTACGGCTATTGTTTTAGAATAATTTAACCATGTGTATCTGCCAGAAAGTTTGTGGGGTCAAAGGAAACAGAACCAGCGATCACTAGAGGTTAAACTGTGGTTTTGGAGATGAGGGAACCCTACAATTTGGTGCTTATTCTGTCCTGAATCTCTATGAATAAACAAATATATGAATAAATAATGGATAGTACAATTCCTGCTTTTGACATAAGCAGCCCTGCATTCAAAACACACCTTCATATACAACCAAGCACAATTGGAGATTGGAGACTGAATGGATGAAACAAAAACTGTACTGGACCTTAGACAAAATGGTATGGAATGGCAAAAATTATAATACGGTTTAAAAATAATTTTTCAAAGTTGAAAACTGTTTCTAAGTATATCCTATACACCATTATTTTTTCTTTCTTTTTTTTTTTTTAAGTGGAAGACCTTGCACCAGTAATAAGAAACTAATAGGCTACTAAAACATTTTTGAACATTAATATTAACATTGTACCTACTACAATCCAGTCAAATCAAATTCATATCTCAAATCTCATAAAGTTTATGCAATTTTTATTGAATGAATGATCACATTTATTTAGTACTGCGGACTATTGTTCAGCTGTCATCATCATCATCATCATCAAAAATCAAATGTTTCTGTGTGGGTGAGTTGCTTACTCTAATTATCTCCACCATTTATACCAGTTCAGGATGATCTGCTACCGGTTGCAAGCATGATAAGGCATAATTCCAAAAGGCACATGACTTTTAAAACTACACAATTAAGGATCTCATTTTGAACATAAAGAGTTCAAGGGAGGGAAAAGAGATGCTGCTTCCATCTGAAACTTCCAAATGTGTCGCTGTTGGACAGCGTTACTCTTGAAAAAAAAAAGGGTGTAGTATTTTATCTAATCGTTGTGTTATATTTCCAATTTTTTTAAGGAGGCACCTCCTCCCTTGCCTCCCTGGAGAAAAATACCTCAGATGCTAATAGATAAAGAGCATTCAAGGTCAGGAAAGGCAAGCCTTTTCCATGGAGCAAAGCTTTTTTTCTCTCTCTCTTTTGGTTCTTCTGTGAGACCCAGGGGTGCCTTGAGGTGAAGGCTAGTATTTTTTCCTCACTGCCAACCACTCATTACAGTCCCGATGTCCCCCTCTGCCTCTCCATCACTCGAGATTATAGGAAAGAATTCCTCTCGATGAAAAACGACAGCATTCTCACTTTGTTGCTGTCCAGTAGACTGAGCCAAGAGCAACAGTGTGGACAACAACATCCTCACAGACTGAAAGAGTTTGGAGATCAGTATATTCAGCAGAGATAAAAGACCCTTTAACTTATTGGATACATGCTAAACATCATACAAAAATACCTAAATTGTTATTATTTGGCCATTTAATTACTTCATCAGCAGCAAGTATAGAAAACGTGATAGACGCTAGCAAGCAATTATTTGGAGGTTACATTGAGAAGCTGTGCGAACAAATACATCTGATTGGCTGGACAGGTGTCTCTGGCTAGGGCCCCTTCCCATGGGCACAAAGCCATCCTTATGGGAATTGTTTCAGTAAGTCTGGGATTCTCTGGAGCCCAGCAGTCCCATTAAAAACTCTGAGTCCAGTGCTAAAAAGCTGCAAAAATGGTGGGAAAGCAATACTTTTGACAATGTGAAGAGCTCAACAAGGACCAATGCTGAACAATACAACGTCTGGACACTACATGAGTGTTTCTTGGAGTGTCTTGAAAGAACTTCCAAGAAAGAGATGGGGGGGAAGGAATTGAGCTATTAAAGGTGAAGTGTAACGTTTTGGCACCACTAGTGGAAGCAAATGGAATTGCAGTCTGTTTGTGTGAGAGAGCAGAGCAACACTGGCTCAACCAATGGTGTGAATTTGTGGAAGAACTACCTGTTTGTATGAACATGGCAAATATGAGGAGTGTCTGAAATTAGTTTTAAACAATTTTAGCATTGGCATTTGGTCCTGCTAGTGAAGGAGAAAATACACACTTCACCTTTAATGTAAGGTTGCAGTTATCTGTCAAAGGACCATTCTTAGACACAGGGATAGTCCCAAAACATGGCCATTCAAAGAACAGTCACGTCAGTTCATAGCAAACATGTTAACATAAGGGACATTCATCTGGACAATCCAGACACACGTCACTGTCTCCATAGAAATGCCCCGTCATCCTTCAAAAACTGCCCCCCGGGTACTCGCATTTGAGGTGGAACTGCTTTGAAATGACCTGTCGCCATGCGGCAGGACCGATGATTAAGACGTAGGTGCGTTAATGAAACTTATTAACGACTCTTCTCATCTGAAAAGGGATTTATTAAAATGAACGCATAATTAAATTTAGCGATGAGCCACGTCGAACAATGCCTGATAGTGGCTACTTTGATTTTGTTTAAAAGTAATTATGCAGAATTGACATGAGTGAGAGTGGTGCTGTGGCCCCTCTAATGAGTTAAATAAGAAAAATCGCTCAAGTTTCAGACTCTGGCAGGAGCTAATTGTGTTAATATGATGGTTTCCACAATGCTGTCATTTCACTTTTGGTCTCATTTTCTTTCTTTTTTATTTTCTAAGCGTTTCTTTTTTTCTCCCTCAAATCCATAGGTAAACAAAAGATGATTTTCTTTCATTTTCAAGTCTTTGCTTATCATGGATTTTCATAGCAATATTCTTATATAAGAAGACACAATAAAGTCTTGTAATTAGCAACTTAGACAAGCACCCAAGTAGATTTGTGTCTTAGTTTATTACATGTTCAGCCTACTTGTGGACACTGTTGTTTATGTTATGTTTTTATGAAAACAAATGTACACAAATAGGAAGACTGTTCTTTATGAACATGACTAGCAGTTTCCTTTTGTTGTGTACAGAAATTAGCAATTTTCCAATTCAATGGAAAATGAATGAATAAACGAACGAACAAACAATCAAACGAACAAATTAACATGATGCACAAGATACACTACCATGCCAAAGTTTGGGTGGGAAATGAATGAACGAACAAACAAACAAACGAAGATGATGCACAAGATACACTGCCATGCCAAAGTTTGGGTTGGAATTGATTGATGATTGATTGGCTGATTGTTTGATTGATTGAGTGATTGATTGATTGATTGATTGATTGATTGATTGATTGATTGATTGATTGATTGAAAGAAATTAATACTTTTATTCAGCAATGATATATATATATATATTAAAATAGAAAATAGTGATTTTCAGTTGTAAAAATATTTCAACATTTGTACTACACCAAATAAATGTAGCCTTAGCATATTAACTTTCACAAAAAAAAAGGACGGTAGTGTAAATGCACAAACACTCAAATAAATTGCGTTCAAATTTAATTATTACTCCTTCTATAACTCTTAGAATGAAAACAAAGATGGTGCAGGCGTCAAAAAATATGTAGTTTGCATATCAAAACTTTTAAGCACTCTCAAACAGGCTACACATCTTTTCTGTTAAGTGTTTATAGACAGACCAACAGTGGTCTTTTTGTGGCATCACTACTTTGGTCACTTTGGCCCCCAACAACACACCATGCAGCAACACTAAGGAAAAATACACAAAGTCCAGATGGGCTCAAGTGCTCTCCTGCAACAAACGCAGCCTTCACCCTCACAGACCCCAAGTTTACCAACACATCGCCATGGAGACGGATCACACAATAGCCTTAATGTGGCCCCTTGGCTGGAACAAGCAGGAAGAAACTGCTGCGACACACTCGCTTGAATATAATAACCGCGGCCCAAACAACACAAGCAGGGAAAATAATCACAGTCTGCGCCCTGTGCGTGGCACAAAACAGAGCCGTAATCACAGATGCTGTGTTGTGACTCTACAAACAGTACTTTTCATATGAGGTGAGGAGAGGTTATCAGCATCACAACCTTGCCCGCATCTGGGCACGTATTAATTATCACGCTCAGCACACACGCCTGTTTCTCAGAGCTGAGGCGATATTTGGCTGGGGACGTGAGGTCTCATAATTACAGGGGCTGCTAGCGATGTCCTCTGCTCTTCCCATCCACGAGTAAGACAAAAAATAAAAAAAACTTCTTACTGTCCTCTGGTTCCCAGTGGAAATCGGCAAGCCCATCTCACTGCTTAGCAACCAGCCCTGGGGCCTGTTTTACACAGCTTAATTCAGATGTGAGTTAGCTGCAGTTGATTGGCTGTGCGGTCCACTCCTCTGTATTCTCTCGCTCTCTTTCTCAGAGGTGAGGACTGGCTAGAGAATGAGAAATGTACAATGGATGCAGAGGCTACTGTGTGTGACAGTAATGAAGGATGGCTGGGACAAGAAGGGGGCAATACTGGGACTGCGCTCAGAGGAGATAATGCTCAACGTCCTCGCTAAGAGCTGGGAACACCATTTAAAAGTTTCACTTTTCAATACAAATCACCTGACATTTTAACTGTGCTAAGACTCTGCGCCTTTTCAGGATTGCTCATGTTAACATGAGATGCATGCAGTACTGAAAATGCCTTGCTTTTTCTTTTTGTTTACCTAAAACATTTGTGTTCTTGTTGTTACTGTTTTCAGAGATGTAATTGTACAACTGCTATAAAATACATTAATAAATAGTAAAAATTAATAAATTAATTAATGAATAATAATACTAATTATTATTATTAAATAATACATTGGGATTTGAAATTGCATTGAAAATTCAATATTCTAATTTAAAACCTGAAAATAACATTTTTTAAGATAATAATAATAATAATAATAAT
>NW_015636045.1:932-3660 GCF_001515625.1 Sinocyclocheilus rhinocerous | reverse complement strand
ATTATAATTATAATTATAATTATAATTATAATTATAATTATAATTATAATTATAATTATAATTATTATAATTATTATAATTATAATTATAATTATAATTATAATTATAATAATAATAATAATAATTATTATTATTATTATCTTTAAAAAAGTTATTTTCAGGTTTTAAATTAGAATATTGAATTTTCAATGCAATTTCAGATCCCAATGTATATATTTTCATTATTATTAATATATTGTATCTCGTTTTCTCAAAATACCAAATATTTTAATTTCTAATTTATTCAAGATAAAAAAAAATATGTTTGCCATTCATTCTAGTTGTATGTGTGGGAAAAAAAAGTGAGAAAACAGTTCCTGATAAGGAATATTATGTCACTGGTGCAACAACGGTCCAAATACAATATTCTCAACACTAAGGCATAGTGTTGAAGCTCTGTCCTTCCAATGAAGAAGAACAAGTGAGCGAGAGAGAGAGTGGATGGAAGTGAGCTCAACAGGGACTTACACCAGTGAGGTAGAGTTTAACATCTTGGCTGATAGTGGGTCAATTACCTGTGTGTAATTGCAATAATTCCAATAACGCAGCAGTCATGCTTGACAGTTTCCAGATCAGGTCCAGTAATTGCAGGGTGGTGTGTATAACTGGAATCAAAGGAGAGGCTCTGGAACTCGGCTCTGCCATTCGCAGCCAAACCCACAATGCTTAATGCAATAAATCCTGAGCTTATTAGCACAGCTCTAAATGGCAAATTGGTGTGAATACCAAATTATTCAGGTTATGATTGAGGGGGAAAAAAAGTTGAGGAGGGGAGATTTCACAGAAAAAATTACAGGTATTCCAGCAAAGGCCCAGCAATTGACTTCACTTCATGCCGTAACATCTGTGCTTACACGCATTATTCGACAGGAAACAATCCTGAGGTAAACAAGCGCCTCTCTGATCATTTGTAAAATCCCTTAAGATTCATTACATACCTATATTGTCTCATAATCGCGCATTACATTCGGCTGTGATCGCTCGCCATGGAAAACTACCAAACCCGCACACATGTGGAAACGGAGCCCTGTTGATATTCACATGACCAGACACTCGGCAACTCAAAGCAACAAGAGGCTAATAGGACAGCAGCCCGTTTACTGAGGTAATTAAATGGCCGTGCAAGAGGACCGGAGAGGGAGAACACTACGGGGACTGAGAAATATTGCCCGAGTGTGGGGCCACTTTGCTAATAGGCCTGGCGTGATGATAGATCACATGAAGTGGCCCCTTTGCATTAGCAGGAAGGCATTAATAAACAGGAATGGGTTAATAGTGCAGAAAAAGCCAGCAGTCAGACTGTGGGGGTGTGGAATATTCCTTTCTTAAGTCAGCTGTAAGTAATTACGCCATGGTGAGCTTCTGACGATTACCATAACAGAGCAATTGGACGTGAAGAATGGATAATAGTTTGAACATGGAAGTGTGTTTAGAGAGGGGCTGCGAGAACTGGGTAATGCTACGCATTCCTCTCTTCTCCCAGGACACGCGAGAGGGGTGATCTGATGATTTCAGCACTCGGAGGGCGACCTCTGAGAAGTTTCAGGCTTACGGATTGTGACAAGGCCTTTCTTCATTGTAACCTAGACTTTTGCCCTGTGTATTTGGCAACTGTCCATTGGTTGTACATGTAAACGAACATTTTTCAGCCTCGCACACATGAAAGTAAGACGAGAACCCCCCAAAAAACATGTTTTCCTGGCTTTGGGTCTCTAGATTGCAGGGGAAACATGAAAGGTTCCAGAATAGCATTTAATTAGATGTACAATTTAAGCTGAAAAATATTTCTCCTTTTGGCAGTTCCTTAATCTCACATAAATAACGTTTATTTAATGTTCATATAAAGGATTCGAAATATAATAACAAGCAACTCTACCATTCAAAAGTTTGGGGTCGGTAAGATTTTCTGATAGAAATCTCTTTGCTCACCAAGGCAGCATTTATTTGATAAAAAATGCAGCAAAAACAGAAATATTATTAAATATTATTACAATTTATAACTGTTTTCTATTTTAATATATTTTAAAACAAAATGTATTTCTGTAATGACAAAGTGGAATTTTCAGCAGCCTCCAGTCACATGTCACATGATCCTTCAGAAATCACTTGAATATACTGAAACATTTCTTATTATTATAAATGTTGAAAACAGCCATGCTGAATAATATTTTTGTGGAAACCAAGATACTTTTTAGGATTCTTTGATGAATAATAAGTTCAAAAGAACACCATTTATTTGAAACAGAAATCTTCTGTGTCACTATAATTGTCTTCACTGTCACTTTTGATTAATTTAATACATCCTTGCTAAATAAAAGTCTTAGTTTCCTAAAAAAGAAAGAAAGAAGAAAAAAACTCTTACTGACCAGTCCTGACTTTGTTCTTCAACAGTAAAGGGAGGAGGAGTGGGATGACAGGATGAGGGGGATGGAGGAGTCCAGAGGTCTCAATCCTTACAGTCAATGCAGCCAACATGTGACGGTTCCCACAGCTGGGCCGCCACTCTGCTTTGGATCAGGTCATAGAGCCTTCAGAAAGGTCAAGGAACAGAGGTCAGCCTGTCTGAAGAAACTTCGTGGGGACTTTCAGTACACTTTCAGCATTCATCAACAAAGGGATTCTCACAGGTGAATGAGCAGAGAGGGAGGGATAGAGAGAGAGAGAGAGAGAGAGAGAGAGAGAGAGAGAA
>NW_015636045.1:0-894 GCF_001515625.1 Sinocyclocheilus rhinocerous | reverse complement strand
GAGAGAGAGAGAGAGAGAGAAGCAATAGAACACTTTTTTCATATCACACAGACAATAAGGCAGAAGTATTTTCTATTTCCTCTGACCACTCCTAATAAAAAAGGATAATCAAATTCCTTAGGGACTTGGGGGCAACGTAGGGGCCATAGTAAGAAAACGCTGAGTGACTTGATGTGTGTAATGCTTGATTTCAATTTTAAAATTATTTCAAGCTATAAATTGTGCAGTAACGAGCAATACCAAATTTATTACCATCAAATCAATCATAAAGGCTGATTGGAACTTCAAATTAATTTTAATTTTTCCAGAACAATATAGACAATATATACTTAAATAATGTTGATTTAATATGTGTTTCATATTTTTATGACACCCAAGAAAGTAATAATTCAGCCCTTTTATCATAATTTATTGTACGAAGGAAAAAAAAAATATGTTTGATTAATCTACACTACCGATCAAAAGTTTGGGGTAGGTCTGAAAGATGTCTCTTATGCTAACAGGCTTATATTTAATAAAAATACAGTACAAACAGTAATATTGTGAAATACTATTACTATGTATAATCAACAACATTAACTGTTTTCATTTTTAATATATTTAAAATGTAATTTATTCTTGTGATAGCAAAACTGAATTTTCAGCAGCCATTACTCTAGTACTTGTGTCCCATGATCCTTATAAAAATATTCTAATGTGCTGATTTTCTGCTCAACATATCTTTTTTTTTTTAAATCAATGTTGAAAACAGCTGTGCTGCTTAATATTTTTGTGGAAACCATGATATATTTTTCCAGATGAATAGAATTTGAAAATATATTTTTTTTTAAATAAAAATATATTTTGTAACATTATAAATGTCTCTACTGTCAGTATATATATATATATATATAT
>NW_015636044.1:23803-48474 GCF_001515625.1 Sinocyclocheilus rhinocerous | reverse complement strand
TGAAAAAAGCACAAATGTGAGGGCATGTCAAAACTTCTCCAGGGCGCCAAAACACCCTCGGACCCCAGAGGGTTTTTTTACTCCCTAATATCGGTATCGGCCCCAAAAAACCCATATCGGTCGGGCTCTACTACTTATGACTGCTTTTGTGCTCCAGGGACACATATTTCACCATCATACAATCACTGCAGACGTACGCACCATCTTGCTGGAGACGGCCGAGCTGTAGGCCAGACTGAGCGAGCGCACAGACGGACCGACGGCGGGCAGCAGGTTCTGGACGATCCCATTCAGCAGCCTCTTCTCTCTCTGAACTGCACTAATGTCTGGAGACTCCTCCGCCGCCGCCTCTGAACACACAGAATAACACACGGCTGAGCTAAGGCCCGCAGGATCATGGGAAGGGCAGCTCTGAGCGGCGTGGCGAGGTGAGGCTCACCTGATTCATCCACGTCTGCGTCCTCGTCCCACTCCTGATAGGCTCGTCCCTCGTCCTGCAGACTCTTCACCCAATCCTCATCCGGCTCCTGGTCCGACTCGCCCGGAGGACCGCAGTAATAGTCCCCTACACACAGTTAACTCATCAGATCACACTGTGTGGGATACTGTATCCCACAATGCAACGTACTCAATTTAATCTTTAATTGATTTAACTAGATTAAAAATGTAAAATAACTCGTGACCTTTATTTGACCCTCTAACTCTAGCACTCTCTATTCTAATTCTATTGTTTAAAAAAAAAAAGTGCCTCTTTTAGACTTGCACTCTATTTACAAACTGCTGCTCTATTCTTTTTCTATTCTATCTATTTTCTTTTTATTTATTATTTAATTAAAAAAAAAACTTGCTAGGTGTGCTGCGTTAAGCTAACTTGAGACTTGTTATATAACTTGTTATAGTATATCATTGCTCTCTTGTTGGTTTTGATTGCTTCTATTGTACTCATTTGTAAGTCGCTTTGGATAAAAGCATCTGCTAAATGACAAAAAATGTAAATGTGACAAAAATGCAGTCTTTTATAAGTAATTATAAAAGTAAAATTTATTTTTTTTAAATAATAATAATAATAGTTTAAATAATTGTACTACTACCGTTTTTAATAGAAGTTTTATAATGAATCAAAACGAATTATAAAAATAATTCATTTAAGTTTTAGAATTAATTATGAAATTATGAAAATAATTTTTAAATGGTTTTAATTCATTGGTCCATATTATGGAATTGGAAAAATATTTTTTTAATAAAAAGGTAATAACTTCCTTACTCTAAAAAGTTCCGTTTACACCAATGACGATAACTATAAAGATAACGATAAAGATATTGTTCTAAAAATCGTTCTCTTAAAGATAAATAAGTAATTATAAAAGTAAAATTTATTTTTTTTAAATAATAATAATAATAGTTTAAATAATTGTACTACTACCGTTTTTAATAGAAGTTTTATAATGAATCAAAACGAATTATAAAAATAATTCATTTAAGTTTTAGAATTAATTATGAAATTATGAAAATAATTTTTAAATGGTTTTAATTAATTGGTCCATATTACGGAATTGGAAAAATATTTTTTTAATAAAAAGGTAATAACTTCCTTACTCTAAAAAGTTCTGTTTACACCAATGACGATAACTATAAAGATAACGATAAAGATATTGTTCTAAAAATCGTTCTCAATATTAAAGATAACACCACAGCTATAACGATAAAGGCACAGAGAAACGATATCGTTGGAATCACTTTCAGAACGATTTTTCCAGCTGATGAACGATACAAACATTGACAGCCAATCAGAATCAATCCTGCTGTAACGAGCTCGAGAATTTAAAGTGACAGACGCGCATGCGCTTAGAATAAACAGACGATATCGTCCGCTGGTGTGGACGCTAATATCTTTATAGTTATCGTTCTTGGTGTGAATGGGGCTTAAATCAGTGCTATTGGTCATCGTTATGTCTGTTTGTGGGTTTTACAAACATTTAACCAAGCATTCAAAAGAGCTTGTGACTAAACCTCGTAACGCCATTGGATCCTCAAATTGTCAGTCAAACCTCATAACTCCACCCTTAAACCCTTTACTCAAGAACTGTCTAGAAAGGCTAATGTTTTTGTGTGTTTGAAGTGTTTGCCATCTAGTTGTAGCCAATATACTTTTGTATGTATTAAATATCCTGTGCATAGCGGTTCATCTTTTATATCATGAGATTTTGGCCAAATGTATTAAACAACAAGAAAAACTGAGCGTCCATATAGCTACAATAAACTTCATAACCTGTAAATGGATGAAAACGTTATGCGACAAAACACTACCTCCGTCATTCACTTTTCAAAAACCTTGTTAACTCCATTTGAGCATGATTTTCAGAAAATGTTAAGTGCAAGCGTCTGATCATATATAAAGCCAAAATACCAACTGTGACGACACATTGTTTAATTATTGGAAACCTAAAAATAACCTCTAAATAACTCCACTGATCAAGTGCGGTCACAAGAGGGCGACAAAGTGACACAAAATTGAAATTTACAATATTTATGTTCTGTTTATTTATTTTTTTTATTAAGTTACTGTGAATGATCCATCTGTGGTAGAGCTGCTTGATTATGATAATTATAATTACAATAATTTTGATAAATACTGAGATCACAATTATTTATCAAAAATTTTATTTAAAGCAGTATCATCTAATACTATAATAATGCAAAAAATTTAATAAAATAATAATAATAATAAAATAAAATAGTTGAATATACAATGAATACTAAAAAAAATTATAAAATCACACAAAACATAATAAAACATAGAATTAAAGTTCTTACAAAATGACAACTACATTAAAAATAAAATATATTTCAAAAGAAAATAGTTATTTTAAAGTGCAATAATATTTCACAGAAAAAATTTAAATTTTTTTTTTTTTTTTTTTTAAATCAAATAATATTTAATATTTCATTAAAAATAACTTTTTTTAAACTCAGAAGGGGGCAACAAAGTGGCATGAAATATTTTTTTATTATTTATTGTGTTTCTAGTTTTATTGCGCAATTATGGTAAAAATCATAATTATGATTATTCTAGTCAATATCGAAATCATAATTTTATTTAATCATTGCTTTTGGAAACATGCATTTATTTGATAACTTTAAATATAATTCAACTGAAAAACAAATGAAAATTGATAACTAAATCAAATAATAATAAATATTATATATTTTATAGATATAATATATATTTAAATTAATATTGTAGAGTGTATAAATAAATACATAAACACTATACAAACATGATTAATAAATTCATAATGAAATGTAATTCCAGCTCATTATATTTATGTCGAAAGGTTAGATTATTAATTGAATGTCAGGGGACACTATAAATAAATAATAAAAAAATAAAAAATAAACAAATAAAAAAGGTATTCGACTTAGAAAATCATATGAAAAAAAAAGACAAAACAAAACAACAAAATAAAATGAATCATAATTATGATTATTCTTGTCAATATTGAAATCATGATTTTATTTAATCACTGCTTTTGGAAACATGCATTTATTTGTATTAAATAATTCAACTGAAAAACAAATAAAAATAAATGCGATAACTAATAAATAGATTCTATAAATATAATATTTAAATAAATAATCTAAAACTAGTAAATAAACATAAACGAGATCAAAATGAGTTTGTAGAGCTTAAAGGGGCCAAAACGTTTTGATCATATATCAATATAACTATACAATAATAGTCATACCAATAGTATAATAATACTACTACAGAACCGTGCTTCACTGAAAGATACGCATGACAATCGCAGCTTCTGTCTAATCGCGATCTCCATTCCATTTCGATTTATCGTGCAGCCCTACTACTACTACTTCTAATAATAATATACATTTAGTCATTCTGCAGACGCTTTTATCCAAAGCGACTTACAAATATACAGTAGAACTGTTATTATTACAATTATTATTATTATTATTATACAGTAAAACTACAATATACTAATATTTATGGCTATACTTAATTACCTTATTTGTAGAATCTAAACCCTTTTGTGGATGTTTGTTTGTTTGTTTGTGTTTAACGCCATTCCAACTTCCGTAGCTATTTACATGGCAAGAAATATTATGGCTGAATTATGTCATGTTTTTATAATTAATTTTTGCTAAAAACTGTATGTGGCTTAATGGTGTTAAAAATCTCTTCAAAAGAGTTAACTGAATAAAAAAAGTTCTCTCAAAGAGTTAAAACCAGCACAATCTAATAAAACATGCTTAATGGATAAAGCGATCTTCTCCAAGTATTGAAAACTTGTGTCATCCTGGAATGACCTTTTCTACAGCGGGTTTAAACTATCTGCTCCCATTGGTTAGAGAATTGATAGAACATTATTTTTCCAGCATTGGGGCTAATGTGGTGGAGTTTCCTCTTCTGTGGCTGATGTCTGTGCGGTTCACTCACCGTCCTCGGTCTTCTCGTGGTCGGAGTATTTGAAGGCCTTGCGCAGCTCCTCGGCGTGGCTCCACAGGTTCAGGCCCTTCAGCAGGTCTGCGGCGGAGCTCCACGAGCGATTACTGCAGTGCTGCAGCATCACCTGCCGCTTGATGGCCTTCAGCTCCTCGTACGTGAAGTACTCCATCAGCATGGGCTGATACACCTGAGGACACACGCACAAACATCAGACAGAAACACACACCACTGCAGGGCTCCAGTCTAACACTGAAGAGCAGTGAAAGATAATTTAATCATAAAAACACTAATGTTTTGCATTAACAAGTGCAGTTACTAATAATATTGCATGCTTATTTCTTGGTAACGTACATTTGACTGAATGTAAAGCACTGAGCTTGAGTTGGGAGGCATACAAAATTTACTTTTATTAACAACGGTACTGTGCAAATCACTTTTATATGAAAAAATAAAGCAATAAGCCCCGTGAAGCCGTGGTTTACAGTGAATTTATTACAGCTTAAAGCTTATTGCTTTTATAAAACGGTTATTCCATATACGTAGTTAGGTTTCACAAAATAAAACAGAGCAAATAAAGTGTAATGATATTAATAAAAACAGTATTCTTCCACCAAACAATGTAGTTCCTCAGAAACAGTTGTGGTTGCAACAAAGTGGTTGCCGAGCAACACACAAACGTAAACAAAGGTGTATGTTACTTTGTAGTAATTTACAACAGCTTCGAACGCGGCTCAGCCAATCAGAATCAAGGACCGGAACTCTCCGTTTTATAATATATATTCTACTCTCATTAAATGTACCATTATTCTTGTTATAGCATTATACGGAATTATACGGTTATAAAAGGAACGCTCTTTACTTTGTGTGATTCAGTCACAAATTGAACAAAAGTTTGTTTGTTTTTTTTACTCAAGGCACTTTGTGACTTTTCTTACTTCATACACATGAAAAGTGCAAAACTTTGACAATTTCATTTCTTGATGATTTGATATTTTATAATACCAAAATATAAAGCAAAAAGAAAAGTGGAAATAAATGACTAATACTCAGTAAGTGCTCCTCTGCTGCCATCTACTGGTTATCGTGGTAATTTGATGTCTTTTTTACATTTTATTTTAAACAAGTGTTTGTTTACCACAAACATTATTAAACAGTATTTTGGTCATCCCATGAAAAAAAAACATTTAAATTGGTTAATTTCTCAATGACAATTTCTATACAATTTAGAACAATTTCTCTCTGAAAAGGTTGTACAAACATTTGATCGCAGTCTGGAGCCACACGTCATTAGAGAACGCACTTTTAACTACAGCAGTGACCAGATCCAGTAAACAGAGGTTTCTAGGGGGCCACTGCACAATTAAAGTAAATTATATAGTATAAGTTAAGTAAATTGATACAAAAAAAAAAAATACTAATAATATTTTTATTCTTTAATGATGTTTTAAATTGCTCAAAAGTGACATTTATAATGTTACAAAAGATTTATATTTCAAATAAATGCTGTTCTTTTGAACTTTCTGTTCATCTGTGAATCCTGAAAAATAAAATGTATCACAGTTTCCACAAAAATATTGTGCAGCACAACTGTTTTCAACATTGATAATAATCAGAAATGTTTCTTGAGCAGCAAATCAGCATATTAGAATGATTTCTGAAGATCATGTGACACTGAAGACTGGAGTAATGATGCTGAAAATACAGCTGCGCATCACAGAAATAAATTACAGTTTAACAGATATACACATAGAAAACAGGTGGTTTAAATTGTAATAATATTTCAGAATTTTTACTGTATTTTTGATCAAATAAATGCAGCCTTTGTAAGCAGAAGAGACTTAAAGAAAATGTAAAAAATGTTGCAGAACCCAAACTTTGGAAGGTTGGTGTATATTTTAGAAATAAATAAAAATTAAAACAATCAAAATATAACACTGGTATTATATACAAACATGACTAATACATTTATAATAAAACTTAAAGACTCATTATTTTTGCTGAAAGTTTAATTGATAATTAATTAATAATTGATTGACTTTAAAATAAAATAAAATTAAATTAAATCACAGGGAATGAGCTTACAGAATCGTATGATATGCCTATAAAGTATTATTAGTATTTTTAAATATTAGTATTAGTATTATTAAATATTATTAAAATAAAATAAAATAAACAGGGATTCAGCTTACAGAATCATATGGTACACCTCTAAAGTATTATAAAGTATTATTAATTGAATCTCAGGAGATACTTTAAAATAAAATAACAAAAAATGAAATACAAAAACAATAAAATAAAATAAAGGAAATCAAAACAAATAAAACAAAACAAAATTAAATTAAATCACAGGGAATGAGCTTATAGAATCGTATGATATGCCTATAAAGTATTATTAGTATTTTTAAATATTAGTATTAGTATTATTAAATATTATTAAAATAACAAACAGGGATTCAGCTTACAGAATCATATGGTACATCTATAAAGTATTATAAAGTATTATTAATTGAATCTCAGGAAATACTTTAAAATAAAATAACAAAATAATGAAATAAAATAAATAAATAAATGAAAATAAAATAAACAGGGATTCAGCTTACAGAATCATATGGTACACCTATAAAGTATTATAAAGTATTATTAATTGAATCTCAGGAGACACTTTAAAATAAAATAAAATAATGAAATAAAAAAAAAATAACAAAATAAAATGAAAATAAAATAAAATAAAATAAACAGGGATTCAGCTTACAGAACTGTATGATACACCTTAAAAGTAATCCTGGCCAATTTGAATAACATCTGAAGTAATTCAGACACGTATTTTGTGTTATGTGTAAATTTGTGAACAGTAATATAAATGGAAACAGAGCTGCTGGTGCTCTAATGTAACATCAGTCTCACCTCCTCTTCCTCCTTCATGTGAGGAAGGAAGTCCTGGGTAAAGGCCTCCAGCCTCTCCTTCAGCTGCTGCGCGTAATTCAGCTGCTCGCACTCGCTCTGAAACACATGCATTCACCAGTCATCTCTTAATAAACGAGCGTGCTCCTGAGACACGCGAGCACATTCACTCTCCAGACCGATAGCACTGAGAAACACAGTGTGCAGATGATTTCATAACTGCAGTTATTATTATAAGCCTGCTGCTTACAGACACTCAATATCTTCATTCTTGCCATTTTCCGGACAGGAACTCGGAGCAGGATTTCCCAATGCCTTGTAAATAATCGAGTGGAAAATTTGGCAAGTTTGGCCTGACATGTCCAAATGGACTTTGCCATCGAAGACTAAAACCTTTTGGATGATTCAGAACAGCAGTTTTGTTTAAATATATTTTTTAAAAAAATTACAGTATTTTATCTTGACGCCCACTTAAAATATACATAATATAGTTTCTTATAATAATTTTAAAAGTTTATCCATTACCATTTTTCCAGCTTTTCTCTGGCCATTACAAATAAATGGCCAGAGAATCGCTGCTGAACTTTGTGTATCTGCTTTATTTTTTATTAATGTGTTATTTTAGAGTAATCATGTCTTTGAAATACTGCATCAATTTTTATTTTTATTTAAAAATTTACTTAGTATTTTGTTGTTTGTTTTTGTCATTGTTAGTTTTTTTAAATGGTTATATAGTAAAAAAAAAAAAAAAAAAAATTAACATACATAAAGAATAAAACATCTGACGAATTTAATGAATAGATTAAAATAAAAAATATTAAAATAAATTAGAAACATACATTAAATCAATACAAACTTGATTAAAACCAACAAATAAAAACAGAAAATAAAAATAAATCCTAACTAAATGAATAAATAACTAAATAAATGTAAATAATTGACTAAAATATTTGTTTAAATATGTTTATATAGGAAAATAAAAATACAAACAAGATAAAAATAAATAATAAAACATTAAATAAAACTAATTGGATAAATAGATTAAAATGACTAAATGACATGATAACAAATAAATTAGATAATTAAAAAATAAAATCTAACTGAATAAAAATTAAAAAAATATATATATATATGTTTTTTATACATACTTTTTAAGTTTGTTATTTTAGTACACCAGGTTAAACTAAACTAGAATGAGAAACTAACAAACTGAATAAATAGAATAAAATACATTTTAAAAATGACTAAAATAAACACAAGACATTTAACATTAAATAAAAAAAAAAACAATAACCTTGACCAAAATAAACAAATAAAAATAGATAAATAATACAAATAAAATTTAACTAACTAAATAAAAAATATTTCAAATAAACAATTGACAAAAATATATTTTCTAAATGTCTATGTAGTTTTTTTATACATTGTTATGTCAGTTTTAGTTTATTTTAGTACACCATAAACTAAATGACAATAAGAATTGTTGCCTTGGCAAATAGTTGAAATACAATAAGTTTTTTTTATACTTTATTCTATTCCAAGTAACCTTTTTTTATTATTATGGATTTAGCTTTATTTAACTATAATACGTGACCCTGGAGCACAAAAGCAGTGTTAAGTCGCTGGGGTATATTTGTAGCAATAGCCAACAATACATTGTATGGGTCAAAATTATTGATTTTTCTTTTATGCCAAAAATCATTAGGATATTAAGTAAAGAACATGTTCCATGAAGATATTTTGTAAATTTCCTACCGTAAATATATCAAAACTTAATTTTTGATTAGTAATATGCATTGCTAAGAACTTCATTTGAACAACTTTAAAGATGATTTTCTCAATATTTAGATTTTTTTGCACCCTCAGATTCCAGATTTTCAAATAGTTGTATCTCAGCCAAATATTGTCCGATCCTAACAAACCATACATCAATGGAAAGCTTATTTATTCAGGTCTGTCACGTCAGATCCACAACAGCATATCAGTAATTATCAGTGTGTCATTTCTGCTGCGGCGTGACACACTCACTCACACTCACCCACACACTCACTCTCACACACACACTCACACTCACACTCACACTCTCAAACTCTCACACACACACACTCTTCACTCACACTCACTCACACTCTCCACTCTCACACACACTTCACTCACACTCTCCACTCACACACACACACTCACAAACTCACTCACACTCACACTCACACACACACACACTCGTGTGTGTGAGTGTGTGAGAGAGTGTGTGTGTGTGAGTGTGTGTGTGTGTGTGTGTGTGTGTGAGAAAGTGTGTGTGTGTGAGTGTGTGTGTGTGTGTGCATGCTCTAAACACAACAAACCTACTGACACAGCAAACACACACACACTCGCTTCATCTTACATAATCAGGCTGTGTGATGTCCCGTGCAGGTTTTAAAGCTACACACCCACTAAAATGCATTGAAACCATCAGAATCTCCATGCAAAACTTGTTTAGAGTAACTGACATATAATCAGACTGAATCAGACATTTATCTTAAACCAGGTCACTGCATGACACTTTTATTCAGTTTAATGTCGTATATATTCATCTGCAATGCATAAAGTGCATTTAAAGTGCTTCAGTCTAGAAATGATATGATTGTAGATCAGACACTTGAATGTGGCGTGATTCACATCGGTGTTACATATTAATACACAGATTACAAGGCATATGAGGCAGTTAGAGGTTCATACTGTGTTAGTAAATCAATAAATCGATCAACAAACAAAACAAAACAATAACGGTTTTCAATATATTACAATATGCAATATTATCAGACACTGCGTATTTATTTCCATATGTCACGTGGGTTAGGAGGAGTTTGAGTGTTTATATTATTATTAGTCAATACGAACGACGTGTTTTTAAAGATCTGAGATCAGAAATTCACAATAAATGCAACCGTATGCAAGTTACGATGATGTTTATATTGCATTTAACGTTAATAACGTGTTTTGTACAGATCTGGGATCAGACATTCTTGTTAAACTCTCATAGCCTCTGTCTAAGGATACGAATGGGATAAAATGTGAATAATATATAAAAATAAAGATGAAATAAAGTGTTTGTGCTGATGTGAGATCAGACGGTTATCAGACGTCCACATTAAACTCTGTCTGTGTATTAGCCGTCAAGCTAACAATTAGCGCTCCTCAAAACACACCATTAAACGACTTTAAAAACTCCCTCAGTGGGTAAAATAAGACTTAAAACGGGTCAGACACTAACCTTCTCGCTGTAGAGCCCCACCAGCTGCTTCATGCGCCAGTGAGGCCCGGTAAAAACATCCACCTCGTCGGGAAACGGAGCCATCGCGCCTCCATCAGCTCCCACCGCGGACTGAGCGCGAGAGGCCAGATCCTGCGGTTAAATCCCTCCTCGCAGACGAACAACAAAACAAAGTAATAAATAAATACAAATAAATTAAATAAAATCCCACCACACGGAAGATGGCAACAACAGCATAAACGAAATATCAAAATATGTGTAATATTAAAAATAAACATCCTCCTCTGACTCTCTGAGAAATTAGTGCTGTCAAACGATTAATCGCGATTAATCGCATCCAAAATAAAAGTTTTTGTTTACATAATATGTGTATTGTGTATATTTATTATGTAAATACACACACATACAGTATTTTGAAAATATTTACATGTATATATTTATAGTCATATAATTTACATTATATATAAATATTTTAATATATAAACATAACATATTTTTCTTAAATATATACATGCATGTTATACATAATAAATATTCACAGTACACACACATATATAATGTAAACAAAAACTTTTATTTTGGATGCAATTAATCATGATTAATCGTTTTTTTATATATAATTTATTTTTCCTTTTAAATTTTTTTTTAAGTTTTAGTAATTCTTGTTGTTTTTGTCATTTTTAGTAGTTCTCTTTTATGTGTGCGTGTGTGTGTTTATAGTTTATTCGTTTTTATTTTAGTTTTAGTTATTTTAGTACAAGAAGCTAAACTAAATGAAAATGAGAAATGTTGCCTTGAAATAAAGCTTTATTATTTATGGTTTTAGCTGTCGTTTTAGTGAACTATAATAACCCTGAAACGTATTAGAACAGTGATGCAATGTAAACATAACCCTCCACAACACACAAACAATATACATTAACAAAAAAAAAAAACACAGAAATAATATTTAAAAGAAAGTAAAAAAAATCTTTATGGCTACCTGTGCCATAATATATTTATTCATAAATTGTTACAATGCAAAGCATTGTTTTTGTTGTTATTATTTAAAAATGGCGTGTATTAACAATTTTAAATTGTATTATCAACAAATGAACACTGAATGAAATTTAATGTTTCTACACAAAACAGGAAGATCACAAAAAACACATTTCAGCGACAGCCGTCGAAATATTGACGAATGTGTCTCTCGTATCTATTGGGTTTAATGTGATAAGCGACTCCAAAAGCACTTGGCAACCCGAATTACGCCATTACGTCCAAGTGCGCAGTGACGTGTTCAAGACGAACAAACGACCTGTAAAAACACATGCATGCGCGCCATTAAATAACGCATAAATGCATACAAACATGTCATTAAATAACGGGTGTATGCATATAGACAACAATAGTAAAGACACATTAAATGTTACTTTTTTCGTTTAATTTCCATTATTACAGTATAAACTGACTGTAAATGTAGCACAGTGTATTAAACTGAACGAGAAAATAGAAAAGAGAGAATTTTAGACTTTATTGACTGCAGCAAAATCATGATTATTCATCTTTAAAGTAATAGAAAAGGTGCAAGTAAAAAAAACAAAAAAAAACACAAAGTTATATTAAACCTCTCACCTTACAAACATATGGTTATATTGCATGAATAAACAGGTATGGAATTCAATTTTATTTCAGATGCACCAGAGAAACCAAACATTAACTTCACCAAAAACCTGCCAGACGATGATCAGAGTACAAATATCGAATCAACAATCAAAAACAAATAAAGGAATGACAAGCCATTAAAACGTTTGCCTTCACACAACGCTAAAGTGTTTATGGACTCGATATGTGTGCTTTTAGTGTTTGAGCACTACAACCGTTCAGCATTTTGAGTTTCGGTTTGCTTGTACACCTCTGAAAGAAGGTCTTCATTGCAGAAATTAGTCAGAAATAAAAGATAAATCAGCAAACTACATCTGATTTGTGTGTTCTCACTAATTACGATCTTAGTTCTGTGCATGTTGGCACCTCACCGAATCCCTCTGCTGCTAAACATCACATTTATTAAACATTCTTATAGGAAATCCTGATATTTCAGTCCAGTCAGATTGAGGAAATAGTAGAAACGTCCTGCTGATTTCTTCATTTGAGCGCAGCAGTGTGTCCTCCACACCAGAGGAGGCGCTGTCACGCTTTAGCTGTTATCCTGCAGCATCTCCTCAATCTCACGGTCCCAGTTATCGTCGCGATTTTCTGGGTCGACGACCACCTCGTACTCCTGAAGCTCCTGCTGCAGCTCCTTCTCCCAGTCGGCCGTCTCTTCTATCAGAGAACGAATGGGGAAAACAAGAGAAATATTTAAGACTTTTTCTTGGAGAGCAGGATTTCGAAATAGAGAGGTCTTAAAGGTCAAATAATTTAAAATAAAATAATACAATACAATAAACATCTTCCTCTGGGGAAGAAAAAAAATCTTTAAAAGTCTCAGCAAAAAGAAAAATCATTATGGCATATACAAAATCGTTAAAAAAAGTGAAAAAAATTAATTAAAAATTATTATAAAAATGGCTTAAATCTCCTTTGTCTTTCCCCCTTTTTCTTGTTAATAATAATAATAATAATAAGTTTAATTTATATAGCACCTTTCCCAGGCTCAAGGACACTGCACAATGACAGAAGCAAATACATTCCTACATACATGGACAAGACATTTTCCAAGTCCAGAACATGTGGTTGCAGTTGTATACCACAGTAATAATACAGTATCATAATCAAAAGCACCAAAACAATTTAATTGGACTCTTGTTTCATCTCTTAGACTTACAAATAACAAAAAGTGCCAAACTTTTGATGCATTATGACAACTTTTCTAAAAGAATGCAAGTTTATTTTTGCAGTTTTATGTATCGATAATACTTAATTTGACTTATATTAATTTGAATATATTCATGTCTCGCTTCCCTGTTTCTGTATGCTTCTACAAGTTTTGTAATAAAAATAAAAAAAACGCATACGAGCCATTAAATAAGGCACAAATATGTCATTAAATAACGTGCATGTGCATGTAGAACGACATTAAAAACACAAACGTCATAAAAACGTTTCTTTTATTAACTGCATTATTATAGCATGTAGCACAGAGTATTAAACTAAAGGAGAAACCAGAAAAGAGAGGATTTTAGACTTTATTTACTGCAACGAAATCATCTTTAAAGTAATAAGACAAGGTGCAAGTTGAAAAAACACAAAGTTATATTACACCTCTCACCTTACAAACATGTATACACTGAATGAATAAACAGCTATGGAATTCAATTTGATTTCATCTTCACCAAAACCTGCCAGACGATGATCAGAGCACAAATATCAAACCGGCAATCAAAAACCGATAAAGGAATGAGAAGCCGTTAAAACATTTGCCTTCACACGAGTTTATGTGCGCTTATAAGTGTTGGAGCGCTACAACCGTTCAGCTTTTTGAGTTTCGGTTTGCTTGTACACCTCTGAAAGAAGGTCTTCATTGCAGAAATTAGTCAGAAATAAAAGATAAATCAGCAAACTACATCTGATTTGTGTGTTCTCACTAATTACGATCTTAGTTCTGTGCATGTTGGCACCTCACCGAATCCCTCTGCTGCTAAACATCACATTTATTAAACATTCTTATAGGAAATCCTGATATTTCAGTCCAGTCAGATTGAGGAAATAGTAGAAACGTCCTGCTGATTTCTTCATTTGAGCGCAGCAGTGTGTCCTCCACACCAGAGGAGGCGCTGTCACGCTTTAGCTGTTCTCCTGCAGCATCTCCTCAATCTCACGGTCCCAGTTATCGTCGCGATTTTCTGGGTCGACGACCACCTCGTACTCCTGAAGCTCCTGCTGCAGCTCCTTCTCCCAGTCGGCCGTCTCTTCTATCAGAGAACGAATGGGGAAAACAAGAGAAATATTTAAGACTTTTTCTTGGAGAGCAGGATTTCGAAATAGAGAGGTCTTAAAGGTCAAATAATTTAAAATAAAATAATACAATACAATAAACATCTTCCTCTGGGGAAGAAAAAAAATCTTTAAAAGTCTCAGCAAAAAGAAAAATCATTATGGCATATACAAAATCGTTAAAAAAAGTGAAAAAAATTAATTAAAAATTATTATGCAATAAGACAAATAATTACAAAGGAGTGTTACAATGCAAAACATTAATAGTATTAGTATTTAAAAAGTGGCATATATAAACATCCTTTCAGCATTAAAAAAATTTAATCATTTCAGCTATTTCTATTTTTTTAAATAAATTTTAAAAAATGTGTTTAAATTAAAGTACTTCAATAACTAAAACTAAATGAACTAAAATTTAACATTTTAATTTAATAAAAAAATTATATAGACATAAAAAAAAGAATAAAAATGACAAAAACCCAATATAATTTTTATAACGTTAACAGCTATTTCAATTTTTTAAAATAAATTTTAAAATTTTTTTGTTTAAATTAAAGTACTTCAATAACTAAAACTAAATAAACTAAAATTAAACATTTTAATTTAATAAAAAATTATATAGACGTATAAAAAAACGAATAAAAATGACAAAAACACAATATAATTTTTATAACGTTAACCTAAACAAAAATGAAAACAAAATCTAATTCAAAATATTAACAAACAATATAGCAGTATATCACAGGGCTCGAAACTGGACTGTTTTGGTCACATATGCTTCCAAAATATATTTGGGAGCATTTGTGCGAGTGCAAATAATTGTTGTGGTGCGACCGGTCTTCATTTGGTTATATTAGTCGTCAATCACTCACTTTCACTGCATTGCAGAAGCCAGAGACACTGAAGGCGGACGCAAAGAGAAGAAAATACTGCAGCTGCGAAACAAGCTCACTGTTCACTATGTGTGAAATATAGAAATTTAATTGGGAAAGGACACTGCACAATGACAGAAGCAAATACATTCCTACATACATGGACAAGACATTTTCCAAGTCCAGAACATGTGGTTGCAGTTGTATACCACAGTAATAATACAGTATCATAATCAAAAGCACCAAAACAATTTAATTGGACTCTTGTTTCATCTCTTAGACTTACAAATAACAAAAAGTGCCAAACTTTTGATGCATTATGACAACTTTTCTAAAAGAATGCAAGTTTATTTTTGCAGTTTTATGTATCGATAATACTTAATTTGACTTATATTAATTTGAATATATTCATGTCTCGCTTCCCTGTTTCTGTATGCTTCTACAAGTTTTGTAATAAAAATAAAAAAAACGCATACGAGCCATTAAATAAGGCACAAATATGTCATTAAATAACGTGCATGTGCATGTAGAACGACATTAAAAACACAAACGTCATAAAAACGTTTCTTTTATTAACTGCATTATTATAGCATGTAGCACAGAGTATTAAACTAAAGGAGAAACCAGAAAAGAGAGGATTTTAGACTTTATTTACTGCAACGAAATCATCTTTAAAGTAATAAGACAAGGTGCAAGTTGAAAAAACACAAAGTTATATTACACCTCTCACCTTACAAACATGTATACACTGAATGAATAAACAGCTATGGAATTCAATTTGATTTCATCTTCACCAAAACCTGCCAGACGATGATCAGAGCACAAATATCAAACCGGCAATCAAAAACCGATAAAGGAATGAGAAGCCGTTAAAACATTTGCCTTCACACGAGTTTATGTGCGCTTATAAGTGTTGGAGCGCTACAACCGTTCAGCTTTTTGAGTTTCGGTTTGCTTGTACACCTCTGAAAGAAGGTCTTCATTGCAGAAATTAGTCAGAAATAAAAGATAAATCAGCAAACTACATCTGATTTGTGTGTTCTCACTAATTACGATCTTAGTTCTGTGCATGTTGGCACCTCACCGAATCCCTCTGCTGCTAAACATCACATTTATTAAACATTCTTATAGGAAATCCTGATATTTCAGTCCAGTCAGATTGAGGAAATAGTAGAAACGTCCTGCTGATTTCTTCATTTGAGCGCAGCAGTGTGTCCTCCACACCAGAGGAGGCGCTGTCACGCTTTAGCTGTTATCCTGCAGCATCTCCTCAATCTCACGGTCCCAGTTATCGTCGCGATTTTCTGGGTCGACGACCACCTCGTACTCCTGAAGCTCCTGCTGCAGCTCCTTCTCCCAGTCGGCCGTCTCTTCTATCAGAGAACGAATGGGGAAAACAAGAGAAATATTTAAGACTTTTTCTTGGAGAGCAGGATTTCGAAATAGAGAGGTCTTAAAGGTCAAATAATTTAAAATAAAATAATACAATACAATAAACATCTTCCTCTGGGGAAGAAAAAAAATCTTTAAAAGTCTCAGCAAAAAGAAAAATCATTATGGCATATACAAGATCGTTAAAAAAAGTGAAAAAAATTAATTAAAAATTATTATGCAATAAGACAAATAATTACAAAGGAGTGTTACAATGCAAAACATTAATAGTATTAGTATTTAAAAAGTGGCATATATAAACATCCTTTCAGCATTAAAAAAATTTAATCATTTCAGCTATTTCTATTTTTTTAAATAAATTTTTAAAAATGTGTTTAAATTAAAGTACTTCAATAACTAAAACTAAATGAACTAAAATTTAACATTTTAATTTAATAAAAAAATTATATAGACATAAAAAAAAGAATAAAAATGACAAAAACCCAATATAATTTTTATAACGTTAACAGCTATTTCAATTTTTTAAAATAAATTTTAAAATTTTTTTGTTTAAATTAAAGTACTTCAATAACTAAAACTAAATGAACTAAAATTTAACATTTTAATTTAATAAAAAAATTATATAGACATAAAAAAAAGAATAAAAATGACAAAAACCCAATATAATTTTTATAACGTTAACAGCTATTTCAATTTTTTAAAATAAATTTTAAAATTTTTTTGTTTAAATTAAAGTACTTCAATAACTAAAACTAAATAAACTAAAATTAAACATTTTAATTTAATAAAAAATTATATAGAAAACGAATAAAACGAATAAAAATGACAAAAACACAATATAATTTTTATAACGTTAACCTAAACAAAAATATCTAATTCATCTAATTCAAAATATTAACAAACAATATAGCAGTATATCACAGGGCTCGAAACTGGACTGTTTTGGTCACATATGCTTCCAAAATATATTTGGGAGCATTTGTGCGAGTGCAAATAATTGTTGTGGTGCGACCGGTCTTCATTTGGTTATATTAGTCGTCAATCACTCACTTTCACTGCATTGCAGAAGCCAGAGACACTGAAGGCGGACGCAAAGAGAAGAAAATACTGCAGCTGCGAAACAAGCTCACTGTTCACTATGTGTGAAATATAGAAATTTAATTGGGAGTGGGGGTTTATATGAATGGATTTCTGAGGGGAACTGATTGTCTTGAGAAGTTTAAATGACATTTTCTAATCTAAACAAATCAGTGCAGCGCTGCTGTGTTTACAGCGGTAAGCAAGGAAACGCTATAATGCTGTTCCATAAGCGCCACCTGCTGTCAGAGAGTGAATTTGCATCTTATTCATTAACTAACTGCTTGATTTTTACTGTACATTTCTGCTAGGGATGCACCGATACCTATACATATCGGACCCGATACTGAGCTCCTGTATTCGTACTCGTTAAAATGCCCCGATACCAAACGCCGATACCACACAGCATGTGATAAGTGCCATATTCAGACAAAGAAACACTGACAACAGAACAACAGACAGCAGAATGGAGTTATTAGAGATTAAGGATGTCTACGAAGTATATGTATACAATTAGCAATGTTAAACATTCAGTATTAACACCCTGCATTATTACAGCAAAACACGTGATTGCAGTACTGAGCCGCTGCAATGGAGCAGCTCTAATGCTATTAAACTAAAGATGATGTACCACAGAGCAAAAAAATTAACAGTGAAAGTAACTAAAACTTGTAAAATACATTTTAATGGGCATAAATTAAGTTTGAAAATAACTGAAGGATATATCTATATGATAAATGAAGTTAACCAACTAACATATAACTATACATATTCTTTTGGTTTCTGTACCCAATATTTAAAAAATTTACAAATACAATGAAAACACCAGTATCGGTACTCGGTATCGGCAAGTACCAAAAATAAAAGTATCGGTATCGGCCGAGTACTGGAAAAAGTGGTCTCGGTGCATCCCTAATTTCTGCCGTATGGACATCAACTTGAGATAGTCAACACTGATAAGCTATTACTAAATATAATGTAGAAACTTGAATTTTCTGTAAAGCTGCTTTGCAACGATTTGCATCGTGAAAAGTGCTATACAAATAAACTTGAATTGAATTCAGCCGCCTGCTGTTTTTGTTTCGTGCAGCTGTTTTATGTAGCATAAATTCACAAAGCTAAAGTCAGAGCATTCGGTTTTTGCTTCAGATTTTGAAATAATACATTCTAATGTACTTCTGAAACCGCTCATGTATGCAGCATCTTCGTTTGGATCAGGATTAAAATGCTGTGGTTGTCTCGGACTGTCCCGCTTTTAATGTACAGTATGTAGAAAACTCTTTTATGAAGTGAACTCACTTAAAGAGTTATTTAGTATAATTTTGCCAGGAAATATTTTTGAATTTTTAGCATATGTTAATGTAAAAAATCTTGTGTAATTTAACTTGTTTGTTTGCTGGTTTTTATTGTATTTGTTTTACTTGTATTTTTTAAATAGTTTTGGCCATGAAAATAGCCTAAGATGCTGACATAGCGTTAAATAAAAATATATTACTACTACTGTGGTTGTCTCTAATTTTAAATGACATCTTATTAATGTACTCAGATTTTTAAAAAATTTCTTGTCTCTTGCTTAAAAAAAAGAAAGAAAATAAATATTTTAAAGATTGGCTATCAGAATCAGCTTACTCGCTTCTAAAACATCAGCAATCAGAATTGGCCATGAAACATCGATGCATTACTAACAAGAAACAAAGAATTCAGGATCAGGTTCAATTGTTGAAGCTTTTAATCATCAGGATGTTCCTCTCAACTGGCAGCTGCGATGCTCCTTAATATTCAGTGGGTGCTCCTACATTTTTGTTGGCGCTCGGCTCCTAACTTCTTGAAGCATCAATGCTACAAGTAAAAAAGTTCATTTCGAGCCCTGTATCAATGATACTAGAATAGCGTGGGGGAAACAACCAAAATATTTAAGGCTTTTTCTTAGGAAGCAGGATTTTGAAATAGAGAAGTCTTAATAAAATAAAACGAAATGAAAAAAAAAAAAATATATATATGGACAGCAGGATTTTGAACCAGGTGCATGTTAAAGCTACAGCAGGCTGTATAACAGTGGTCAAACTCACCATCTTTCTTATCCAGCACCAGCTGCTCCATCTCTTTTCTCAGATCCTCCTGATTTATGTCGCAGGTGTCGAACGCGTCGCTCACAAACTCCGACACGCCGGGGCTGGTGGAGATGTCCTCCTCCTCCTGCTAGCACAGAGAACAGAGGCGCTTAGGTTTTACTTTATATTATTTAGTTGTTGCAGATGCTCTACATACAGGCTTCTAGCCAATGGCTATTTTGCAGCCCCAGTCCCTGGTTAGGCTTTTAAAACACAATTAAAAAATACATAAAGAATGTAAAGTAACAAGTACAGCAAACATAATAAAAATCCAAGAACCATCAATGCTCACAAACCTGTTTTTGTTTGAACCATTTTTTTAATATTTCTCAGAAAGATGTTCCAACTCTGAACATGTTCCAGAAAACTGTTCCAGAGCAGTGTCCCTTTTAACCTTTAACTCGTTTTTCTCTTAGGCACTATACAGCTCTGTGTAGTTGCACCTCTTGTAGTGATCCTTCTACTATTCTGTTTTACTATTAATTGACACATAATATCTGGAGCAAGCTTATACCGACACATTTAAAAACCATTTTAATAAGAAACAGATTCATAAACTTGTCAAAACTAAGCAAACTGTATTTTTGTAAATTGTTACAATGATGCCATCTAATTGATTTCTTGTCTAAAATGTTTAAGGTTTGATTATATAGGGATCTAACAGGTTTAATAGTCAATTGAGAGACCTGACTCCAAACAATCACACAATAAGACATATGTGAGAAGACCGTTGCATGCATATATAACTTAGCTGCTCTAAGTGATAGATACGGTCTAATCGTATAAAAGCAATTCAGGTTTGTTGTGATGGTTTTACAAAGCCTCTATACATGCACATCGAATTTTAACTGAGAATCCAAAATAACACCTAAAAATTTAAAATCAATAGCTGTTTCTATTGCCTTAAGGTCGATCATAATTGTAACTTCTGACTGAGAAACACATTGAAACAGTTTCTGAAAAATTCAAAGTCAAGCAAATGGTCAAGACGCTACCTCGTTGCTCTTGGCTTTAGCGCTGATGGCCACAGGCGGTGTTTTCGGTCTGATGGTCTCTGTGAGCAGGAAAATACATGTTTATTTCCTTTTCCGAGAGTCTAAACAATGACTTTACTATTTACGACGAGTGTCAAAATCTATCCACAGCCTTATGAATGGATATCCAACAATTCATGATTTGAAATGAGTAAATATTGTGTAGATTTCAAATAAACTGCTATAGCTTTTTGTGTAAATTTCATTTCACAATTATATTGTATCAATGTTATGAGATTCTGTTATAGTTATTATTAATATTAAAATACATTTAATTCGTTTTTATGTTTACATTATCTTTACATTTTTAGTAATTTTGTTGTTTCTTGTCATTTTTAATAGCTTTTTTATAAGTCTACATAGTTTTTTTATTTAATTTTAGTTATTTTTTTAAAGTTAATTCATTTTGTTGCAGGGTTATTATTGCTAACTAAAACTAAACCATAAAAAAATAAAAAAGAATTCATGACTTTCAAAAAATGAAAATAAAAAAATATTTTATTTTTATTTTATTTATTGCCAAGGCAATATTTCTCATTTTCTTTTAGTATTAAGTAGTAAAATAACTAAAAAGTAATAAACCAAAACGTAATAAAAATATAGACATATTGGGAAAAAATTATTTAAAAAAATTGACAAAAACCAACACAACAAAATTAATAAAACATTAGCTAAAATTAGATTGAAAACAGAAAATATTAAAATAACATCTATTTCAAAATATTAACAAAAACAATATTAGTAATACTGATGATACTAAAACAACACTGTCTTTTGTATTTTAGTTTTTTTTTTTTAATGTCTACATATTTTTTATTCATTAATATTTCAGTTTTAGTTTATTTTAGTATATTAAGCTTCATTAAATGAAAATGAGAGTATTTAAAGTAAGTTCAAGTTTATTTTAGATTTTATTTTCAGTGAATGTTTACAGTAAAGTAATGAAAATGTTTTTTAGTGCTTTTAATTATCTATAATAACCCTGAATTGTGAAGTATTATGTTTTTACAGGAATTCTATCAGCCTTCTCTAAACTCTTCCTGCAGTGAGTGAATAAACACCTGAGATGTTCTCGTTCAGCGGCGGCGCTGCGTTCTTCTCCTCTTCTCTCTTTTCGGCCGCCTGTTGTTGAGCCGCGAGAGCCGTGAGCTGAGCCGACTGCTTGATCAGAGACACGCGGTAGAAATAATTCCTCCAGAACACGTCCTCCTTCACCCTGACACACACACACACACACACACACACACACACACACACACTCAGACTCAGACTCGTCTGCTCTCACAGTTCAGGCATGAATAAACAGGGCATTAACGGAGCCGACTCTCACTGTTTGGGGACGAGGTCAAAGCGCATCCTGTTGAGCAGCTCGTCTTCCTGCAGCATCACCAGAGCCACGGCGTACATCTGCTCAAAGTCGAACTGGAACTGCACTCCGGCCGGAGGGTCGCGCAGGAAGTTCCTCTTGTCCTGAACGACAAAAAAATAAAAATCAGTCATGCAGTTTTGGTTTAAACTTTAAAGTGATCTGAGGGTAGGGCTGCAACAACTAATCGATAAAATCAATTATTATCAATAATGAAAATAATCGACAACGATTCTCATTATCCATTAGTCGGGTCTGCCCGGTTTGTGCCACTGCTGCTCTAAACTAACAGCACTGGTGATTACCAAAATCATTTTCTAGCTTTCTGTATTAGTTAGTCCTCCAATCTGTGTAAGCTCTGTAGTAACAGTAGTAGTCTATTTCTAACGCTATAATATGATTATTGCTGTTGTCTATGAAAGAAAGGCAGAAAAAATAGCCAAGCACTTTATAGTGTTTTTCCAGATGTCCAATTATAGTCAAAAAGTACCTAAACAATGCCAGCAAGCATGCAAGCTGTTATGAAAGATTTTTGTTATTATGTGAATAAATACTATTTGTTTCAGTTTGTTATTTGCCCAATAAATGACTATAACATTTTTAGATTTAAACCGTTTTTTGACAGATTCCTAAAATAATTGTGTTTTCTCTTTATTATGACAGGTGGTCTAATAAATTAAGCACTGTATGTTTTCATAGTGTACTAATTTAGTGTACTAATCATTTAAATATAGAGTAAAGCTCACAGCGGATAAAGCGAGTATCTGCTGCTGAATGGTTTCCTCCTCGTTGTATCCGACCCAGGGCGGCACCGCGGCGTCTGTGGATAAAAGATTGAGAAAATACATAAATGCATAAAAAGATTTTGCTTTAACATAGCTGTACAAAGTCACAGATGCATGCATTTATGTCCATACCTGTTTTCCTTGCATTTTTCTCCTGGACAAATTTTTCTTGCTCCTTCTGAAAATCTCCCAAAATGGTCTGACAGAGAATCGAGTCAGAGATGCAACAAGCTCATATTTATTGGTCTGAATCAGGGTTATTATCCTTAACTGGAACTAATACATAAATAAATAAATAATTGAAATAAAATAAACTTGAACTGAAATGTGTGTTGTGTTGTCTTATCTAGCTGCTAAGGCAGTAATGAAGTTGTAGTCCTAAAATAACTAGAAGTAATTCATAAAAATAATAAATATGGACATCTAAAAACAAACAGTCACAAAATTACTAAACTTTTAACTAACATTAATGTAAAATCTAAATCTGTATTACTAAAACTAACAAATTAAAATAAAAGTATAAAAATAAAAAAGTGAATAAACTTTAAATAAACGTATGAATAAACTAAAAAAATGGAAAAACGCACAACAAAAATCACACTAAAATGAAAAAATAAAATATAAAAATAAAAAGTAATTACAAAATATTAATAAAAGTATATAGACATAGTGACAAAAAAAACACACACACACAACAAAATTACTAAAAGTTACAAAATATTAACAAAAATATATAAAAGTAAATCAATGATACTAAAATAACACTGGGCAGGATTTAGTCCTTAATTTTAAAATCAAAGTACAATGCTTTTCATCCAGACAGTGACTAACATAAACTTCATCAATGATAAACATTTTACATTTTTTAATTCAAGTTCATTTTATTACATTTAAAAATGTTAAAAAAATAATTAAAAATTAAAATAAAAAACTTGAAGTGTTTTTTTTTTTTTTGTATTAATGGCAATGACACAAGATTAATAGTCACTCTTAAATTTAACATGAAAAATCTAAGGTTTAGTTATAAGTTGTATAATAAAGTTATACTTTTTTTTTTTTTTTTAAATCACACAATAAAAATTATACAGTTCATCATACAGTTTTATTTTTAAAAATTACATTTCTAAGCACATTCCTTTAGTATTTCAAACAAAACTGTTCTATTTCACCATCTTGGGCAATGTATTAGTCCTGAAAACAAACTCATCTCTCTGTGATGTACCTTGTCGATGATGCCGTCGATGTTGCTCTCCTCCACCGTTTTCTTGATAGTTTGAGCCGTCTCCGCCACAGACTCCGAGATCTTCTTACTGGCACTACTTGCAAAGTTCAGAATGAAGCCTGACAGAGAAGAGAGTATAAAAAACACATTAAACTCTGCATAAAACACACACAGGACAAGACGGTCGATTGCATTTCTTCTAGCAAACATCAGACTCAGAACCAAACTCATGTTTACAATTCCTGAAAATAAAAAGCCCTCATGCACATGCACACACA
>NW_015636044.1:14793-22963 GCF_001515625.1 Sinocyclocheilus rhinocerous | reverse complement strand
ACACACTCACTCTCTCACACACACACTCTCACACAAACACACACTCACACAAACACATACAAATACTCACACACACTCACAAACACAAACAAACAAACACTCACACACACACACTCGCACACAAACACACACAAACATACACACACACACACACAAACCCTCACAAACACACAGACACAAACACACACTCTCTCACACACACTCATTCACACACAAACACACACACACTCTCAAACAAACACACACACACACTCTCAAACAAACACACACACTTTTCAATGTACTATAAGTAGATTCATATATCATGTAAATACATGCCACTCTAATGATATGTGTCCTAAACCATGTTAAAGCAATGTATGCCTATCTGTCAATCACATCATGTAGTTATCATAACCTTCACAAAACCTACCGTAGCTTTACCCAGGTGTATGATATTATCAGCTCATATATTTGTGACCCTGGAGCACAAAAGCAGTCATAAGTAGCTTTCAGGTGTATTTGTAGCAATAGCCAACAATACATTCTATGAGTCATAGAATAACACAACATATCATTAGGATATTAAGTAAAGATCATGTTCCATGAAGATATTTTTTAAGTTTCCTAACGTAAATATATCAAAACTTAATTTTTGAACTTCATTTGGACAACTTTAAAGGCGATTTTTCTCAAATTTTTTTTTTTTTTTTTTTTTTGCTGTATCTCAGCCAAATATTGTCCTATCCTAACAAACCATACATCAATGGAAAGCTTGTTTATTCAGCATTCCCTCTCTTATGACTGGTTTTGTGCTCCAGGGTCACATCTAGTGATTATATGATGATATGCAGTGTATCTGTGTCACCGCTGAGTCCTGTGGCCTGCTGTGTTTCTTCGGTCTCTGTGTTGATGTTTTTCTCCTGTTTGTCCGTTTTCTCTTCATCCTCGGACTCTGCGCCCATCCATGAGCTCCAGCCCTTAAACATGGTCTGCCCGTGAATTTAACGATCTCTGATGGTTTTAATCAGGAGAACTTTACTCCATGATTCGCATCCGCAATGAGCCACATCAACAAACAACAACAGCAGCATCAGCAGAGCGCTTCCGCTGTCAAACACACAGCAGCGCTCCGCAGCGCCCCCTGCAGCGCGGGAGGAACGGCACACTAACACTTCGCATCTGATTGGCGTTAGATGATTTGTTGATTGCTTTTAATATGTACACGTTCCATTAAATATTTCCAAGTGTTTGCAAAAGCTGTTTTAATGCATGTTTGGCGGAGTTTTCGTTGCACTTACACCGTTCTGACCAGCAGGCGTCGCCGCTTCGAAACACTGAATCATTTTGCGAAGCAATCGGTTCAAATGATTCAAAGCTTCGAAACGTTTCTGTGCGAATTTTTCAACGCCATTCCCTCCGGTGTGTCTTACAGAAAATACTCTTTTGTGTTGCAAGGTATTACATTTCCATGGCCACGTACTCACACTGACTTTAACTGACACAGTGATTGGTGAAGTGTTTGCTTTTCTGTAACGATTAATCGCGATTAATCGCATCCCAAATACAAGTTTTTGTTTACATATGTGTGTGCGCTGTGTATATTTATTATGTATATATAAAGACACACACATACAGTATATATTTTGAAACTATTTACATGTATATATTTATATTCATATAATTTATATCATATATAAATATATTTAATATATAAACGTAACATATTTTTCTTAAATATATACATGCATGTGTGTATTTATATATACATAATAAATATACACAGTACACACACACACATATTATGTAAACAAAAACTTTTTAGCTTCCACAAGAGCTGCAGCATTTCATAATTATTATTATATTAATTATATTAATGACAGTGGTCATTTTATTTACTTTAAAATACATGTTTTTCATATTTGATGTATTATTATATATATAAATTGTAGTTTGCATATCCTCCCGGGACCCAGAAAACAAAGTTTTGTGAATTTAGTATGTTTTCATGTCGTTACATTGTTTAGAGTATATAGGGGAAAAAATGGAAAAATAATTTTGAAAAATTATATTTTATTCATATGTTGTGCTATGTCCTCTGTAGAGGACACCAGAACTTAATTAAAAAATAAAATGACATGAATAGACATAAATAGGCAAAAACAATACATTTTTATGCTTTTTATACCAAACTTTGTATAAAGATGATTCTCAACTTATAAAAGTTTTAAAATGACCATAAGATGGTTTTCCCATTATATACAATGCATCTATACACTATCTCATTGATCTGTTTCGTAACAGAAAGCCATATTTTGATTTGAAACCCCATAACATTTTCCTGAGATGTTGATTTATGACAATTAATTTGAAAATACTGATAATTACAAAATATTATCATATATGCATAAGGGTGACATATAAGGCATATCCTGCTTTTATATTAAAATCCCATCCATTCATTCAAAAGCTTGAGTATTTCTGATTTACACTTCACTATAGAAATACAGGGGAAAAAAAGTTTTTTACCATGTTTCTGGGAATAAAACACTATATAAAATCAGGCAAATTAAATATGAACATACACTTGAGTAAAAGCCTTCAAAATATAGATATGAATAAAAATGCTCCGTGCTGCTGAAGAAAAAAGCGTTTAGAAATATGGACTGTAATTGACATTTACAGACGCAAGTAGATAAAGTGCAATAAAATAAACTTTGCACTCCTCTGAAACAGCGTTCGAGTGCACTGAGGATCCTAAATGATGATATTTGCTTGGTAGAAAAGCTCCAGGGTCACGTCTTTATTTTTTAAAAACGCATATGCCCTCGTAATCTTGATTTAAAATAGCTTCCCCTTTCTTTGCACACGACAACGATCCAATCGATTCCCAATGGACAAATTCAATTCCCACCCTACATTTTGTTCTCAAGAATCCATACTTCAGTGAAGTGTTTCTGGCCTGAGATTCATATGTAATTTCCGAACAGACACGTGCTGATTCAACATGCGTTCAGTCCGACTGTGAGCCTCGCTCTCGCCAATGAACTTCACAAACCGCATTGAAACTAACGCCCGAACCCTGACACGCTCCCAAAATAAGGCTTCGGGGTGTAGGCACTCCGACTGTGACCCCCGCTCCCGCCAATGAACTTCACAAACCGCATTGAAACTAACGCCCGAACCCTGACACGCTCCCAAAATAAGGCTTTGGGGTGTAGGCACACAGAGGTCTTTAGCTGAGCTAGCGTGGAGAATCCGCTTCAGATAGTGTCCAAACACTGAGCAGTAATCCGCCACTCAAAAAATCAACATTAGACGACTTCTACGCTGAAGAAAGTATTTCTGTCTGTAAAGTAAATGCTGGTGGCGAATCTGTATGCTTGTGTGTGTAGTTCAGGGAAAAACGGATGGAGAAATGGCAGAATGACTGTGAGGGTTTAGCAGATAAAAGGTGAGCTTTAGATGTGCTGATGTTGAGGGAGACAATAGAGAGGAGTGTGGATGGCCCAAGATAAAACTAGCCTCGTTTAAATCAAAATTGGGAGCAATGCTTGGCAGGAATATGTTCAAAAACATCTAGACAAAATGCAACTGAATGGAATAAATAATAATAATAATATCAGATCATTAATTATTATTAAATAATGAATAGCAATGATGGTTATTATTAAAAAAATAAATGCTTTTATTCTTGTTAAAAATTAATTATAATAATAAAAGTAGCATTAATTATTACTATTATTATAATTACTATTGTGAACAATAATACAAGCATTTATTAATAAAAAATAATGCCAGCATTAATTATTTAAAATAATAATAATAATATTATTATTATTATTTAAAATAATAATACTATTATTATTATTGTTGTTGTTTAAAATAATAACAACAACACAATAATAGCAGCGCTATTAAATAATATTTTACTATTATAAATAATATTATTTTCAATAATAAAAGTATTTGTAATAATAATTATTATAGTACTATTTTTTACTATTTTTTATTAACAATAAAACTATTATTATTATTATTATCACTATTATTATTGTTGTCGTCATTAATAGTAATAATAATAATAATAATAATAATAATAATAATAATGTGAGGGAAGTCAGATATGCAAGAAAAGACCGAAGAGAGCAGCTAGAGGGCGCCAGAGGCAGAGTTGTGAGCCGTTACCAATAAAGATGCAAACTTCAATACACATGCAAAGCAAACACCTGCGATGCCCGATCATGCAGAGGTACACAGTTTTCCGATGCTAAACGACAGTGTTCATGATAGCGCTGTAAAACAGACAATACTTTACACTAGCTTATTGAGGATACTTTGGGATTAGCTAGCTTGGTTGTCAATGCTTTGACATTCTGCATGAGAACGAGTGAATACTGACGGATACTAGCGGTCAGGCTACTCCCCGCGACAAACGCGCCAAGATGTAAGCGTTTCTCAATTGGAAACGCTCAACATGCGTCTTGGGGAGGTGCGCCAACTTTCTGTGCACACAACCGCCATGTTGTTAGCATAACAGAGATAACGTAGCACATCAAGAAATGGGCTTTTGGCCACCGGTCGGGCAGTAAAGCACCGTTTAAGCTGCAGGCTTATGGAGACGTTTTGAGGTAAACAGTCCAGCATTTGAGTCGGAGAGGAATAAACAAGTAGAGGATTTAGTGTTTCTTAAAAACAAAAACAAACACTGAAATGGTGTGATGATTACATGTGTGAATGAATGAATGAGAGAGGTAGTTCATTTTGGTTAACAACGGCACCTATTGGTTTGTGTTGTCCTTAAACAATCAGCAATCAGATCCTTCAGCTCGACTCAAGAAACCCATGCGGCTTCCAAAAATCGACAAGCGCAGCACGAGCGATGGGTTTCTTAAGCCTAGCTGTGTGGCGCAAAACCAACCTAGAGCTTCGCAAACTACTGAAGCGCTAGATTGGTCTGTTGCCTTCAGTTCAGCCAAGCACATCCAACAAAGAACGACCTCTTTATGATCCCTGTGGATGCAAAGATTAACAATAACTGATCCAAAGTGCATAGACAGTCCAGATGTGCTCCTACACTGCAAAAAATATTTTCTTCCTTAGTATTTTCGTCTTGTTTTCTAGTATAAACATCTAAAAATTCTTGAATCAGGATGCATTTACTTGACAAGTAAAATGGCTTAAGATGTCTTGTTTTCTGAAAATATCATCCAAATTTTGTTAGTTTTTGCTTAAAACAAGTAAAGCTATCTGCCAATGCGGTGAGAAAAACAATCTTGTTAAGCCTTTGAATTAAGATTATTTTTCTTACCATATTTGCAGATATTTTTACTTGTTTTAAGCAAAAACTAACAAAATTTGGATAATATTTTCAGAAAACAAGACATATCTTAAAGGGCTCCTATTATGCTCTTTTACAAAGTCTTGATTTTGTTTTGGGGGTGTACTAGAACAGGCTCTCATACTAGGTTTTTCAAAAAACATTATTTTTCACATATTTTACATTATTACAACAGCATGAACGGCTCAAATAGTTCCTGTATCAAATGAAGGTCCGCCTTAACTGGGCCAGGGTGTGGTGTGATTGGTTAGCTGGGCCAGTGTGTGTTGTGATTGGTTAGCTGGGCCAGTGTGTGTTGTGATTGGTTAGCTGGGCCAGTGTGTGTTGTGATTGGCTCCACTCAGCGCCTGGTCTGGAAATGTCACGCCTCTTACCATAGCCGCCGGCTGCGAGCTTCAGTGTAACTATTACGTCAAAATCAAATCAATTTGAGCGCGATTTAAACCCAGATGATTGTAACCACTCTAAGTTCGTCTGCCTTGGGAAAGCTAGCGTGTCTCCGACATAGTGATAACACTCGTTGCCTTCTCTAGTGCAGCTCAACCAGGTCTCATCCCATTCATCTGTATTTCTGATATCACAAATCCCGGAAAATATGTGTTGTAGTCCAAACGAGTCATTCATTGTAGTTTTAAAAAGTGATTTATGTTAAATAAAAGATCTCCTTTTGAATTGGACTTTGAGCTTTGTAACTTTGCAGATCTTTTTTATGCTCAAACAGCAACATTACAGACTAACTCAAGTTGAAAAAGTGAAAAAGCATAATAGGACCCCTTTAAGCCATTTTACTTGTCAAGTAAATGCACCCTGACTGAAGAATTTTTAGATATTTATACTACAAAACAAGACAAAAATACAAACGAAGAAACATTTTTTTGCAGTGTATGCATCTACGGCAACTTCCCCCTCGTGAAAATACTGATCAACGGACACCGAAACGGCAGAAACCCCTGTTTTTCCATTCATAACGTCCATCCGTTGACACCCAATGAAGAAAACCAAAAACTGGCGGGACTCTCGCAGTTGGAGGCCCTTTCTCTTGCAGCTTGGTTGAGGTGACGAAAATCCAGAGCGGGACAAAGAGGTTGTCGGTTTATTTTCCCTTATTGATCGGATGCAAGCGATCCTAGATCTGAGGGTGAAAAGGGGCGTTCGTAGTTGCGAAAACACTCAACGGCTGATCATCCAGTGTTCTTTAGTGCTAGCAAAACTAGTATAATCCAACCGAAGCTTATCGTAACTGGTATATACATGTATCTGCAATCCAGTTTATCGTCCGCAAGACGGTTTCGCCATTGGAGGACGGCGTTCATCCAACTCTCCAAGATCCCTCAAGCTGAGAAAAACGGGGCGTTGTCGTTTTTTTTTCCGTTAGCAGCCAACGTCTGGATGAGCCCCTCTTCCCGTTTCACCCGCGGTAATGTTAAAGCTTCGTTGCGTGTGTGTGTGTGTGTATGTGTATGTGTCAGATTGGCTGGTTTGAGGCAGCGGTTGTAGCAAAAACGAAACTAAAGCACCAGTTTTGAGTTGAGTTTGCAAACGCGGAAACAGCTAATGCAGCTCAGCAGCAGTCTGGTTGAGATGTCTCGTCAATTTGCAGAAATAAAAATATAACCTGTTTGATGTCTCAGAATCTGTACAAAACTAAGCCATGATAATCGTTTATAAACAATAAAATCCGATGCAGAATTCGCACCTAAAAGCATCAGGCATAGATACGGTCTCTTAAAAGCTTATTATGTCATCCGAGAGAGAAATAGACACCAAAACATATGAAAATATCAGATTAGCATATTTCTCCCAAGCTTCTTTCCAGCTGATTAACTTATTAGCCTATCTTTTCATTAGACCTATGTACAGAAACAATACGAGTGGTATTTATAGCTCATGACCACAAGAGAGCAGCGCAAAAACTTCTGGAATGCGGGGAAAATCGGTGGGACGTGTTTATAATCGTTCGTTTGTGCGACAATGATTTACACAAATTCCCTGTGTTGAGTTGAAGCAAATTTTTGGACATGCGTGCAAATTGGTGCATTAGTACAACGATTTACATAGACCCTTCCAAAAACATGGTTTTACGAACCATTTGAGTATGTAAAGTTGTCGCAATTTACATGTAAAACGGTTGATGGACAATTCTGCTCATGTTTCATGAACAAGGCCCAACGTTTGAAGACGTGACAAAAAAACGACACCTGCTTTCAAAAAACAGCACTTTAGTGATGGACTACAACAAAACGGGTCCGTATAACATGGATTTTGATGTCAGGGTAAAGTAAGGCCTTGTCTTGAACTAAATCCACTGGAGATCCAGGTAATGTGAGGTCGAAGCAGCCGGATAGCCTTGTTATGAATAATAAATAATGTCGAGCAGCATTCTGGTTTATTTTTGGGGCCGGTTCCTGCGCTTCGGCTCTCTTGTGGTCAACTAAGATCCTAACTATACAGACATTAGACCTACAGTCAGGCCTTCTCTCTCAGTTTAAAGTGTGTGTGTGTGTGTAGTATGTCTATAGTGCATCCACCCTCGACATACACGCATGCATACAGATCATATCAACCAGGCCAATCGTAAAAGTTAGTAAAAGTGGCCACTGTCCCAAAACCCAGTAAACTCCAAAACGTTCTGAAAAGGAATCTCATTCTGAAAATACTACATAGAAAGCAACTCACATAAATAGTGCTTGACATGACTTGCAATGGATTTCAATAGAAATAGACACTGGAATGTTACTAATCTAACAATGTGACTTTATTCATAATTATGAATGACTGAGAAATTAATTTATAATTATACTTATTTATAATTATATAAATTATAAACAATTTATAAATTATAAATGTATA